>NC_081412.1:403181093-403371093 GCF_030272615.1 Cryptomeria japonica | reverse complement strand
AACTTAGGCATTTAATAATATTGTAGGCATTTAATAATTATTAAATACACATTATCCCTTTAAGGTTTCTTTAGGGTTGCACAATCTCCTTTTATAAGGATTGTATTGTACTTTTTATTTAAATTCCCTCTCTGAATGATAATCCTCTTCTTCAGAGCCATTATTGCTTTTTGCCTCCATTCTTCTCCCATGACAGGCATTTTGCTTGCAGGTGTTCTTGGGTTCTCTGAAGTTGTATTTTATCAACTTTTTCATGGCATCAGAGCCTACATCTGCTCCTACTTGTTCTTGAATTTTTCAAAAGATTTTTGGAGGTTAGGGTTTCAGTTTTTTCAAAGCTTTTTTATTGGATCCGGGGTAGCTATTTTGTTTCTGATCATTTTGGGCTCAAATTAACCTCACTGTTGAGCTCAGAACACCCAAAAACCCCCCATTTCCATATAAAATTTGTCAAATTTTGACAAATTTGGGTTCTGGACAATTTAGGGCAGTTTGGGTGAACAAAGACCTCACCGTTGGCTTCTGAAGGGCGTTTCCAGTCATTTTGATATAAATTCAACCTATTTCAGTGACTAGGGCATCTGGGCCATGATTTTTTTATTGGCACACTTCACAAGGCACAAAAACCCATACGACTGTACTTGCAAATGCGTCAGAAAATTTTCGTGAAAAAAAAAAGTTAATATTTTTTTTTAACCTGCTTTATGTCCTGAAAGAGGGTGTTTTTTTTTTTTTTTTCTTTTGGTCGTAACTTGATCATACAAAGGCGCTTTTTTAAAAACTTTATATCGTCGAAAAGCTCTTTTCGAGCTCTATTTAGATCTGAAGGTTTGATCTTTTGATTTTTATTTTTTGATGGTGTTTTTTTTGTTTTCAAAGCCAAAAGTTCCTTTTTGCACTTCGAAGACATAACTTGAGCATCCAAACTCCGTTTTTTGAAAATCTTATATCGTTGGAAAGCTTGTTCTGTAAACTTTCTAGTCATAAGAGTTTTCTTTCTAGATTCTTCTCCAGGTACATTTTATTCAATTTTTTGCTTTTCAACACTCTAGTGAATATCTTAGATGTTTCACATCCTGGGATCTCTTTCTTTGAGTAGGATGTCTCATCTTTGGATGTTCTTTCTGTATTTCCAGCTTTATGTCTCTTCTGATCATTGTAGAGATTTTTTTGTAAGCATTTTCTTTATGCAAACACACTGAGATAAAGTGCCACTATGCATTGTATACTTGAGATCTTGCACATTTTGTGCCTTATTGTTCATGCACTACAACATAAAGTGCCATGGGTGGGTTGATGTTTCCTTTGTTTTCCATCTACCTTTGTCATGTGAGTGTTCCTTCCACGACATTAGCCCCATGATGTGTGTTAAGTGAGTGTTCCTTCCACGACACTATGTACTTTCTCTGCACTTTCGATGTTCCTGGTTGTTCGTCATGCAGTTCTTGTTGGCTGTCTTTTTTAGTGAACTTGTCCCTCACCCTTGTCTGCATTATGGGGGGTTTCTCCTATTGTTCTAATGCTTCCTTGGTTCGTTGGATCAACTCTTCAGGCTTTGGTGTTTTATGCCATCTGTATCTTCGATTTCAATTGTTTGCCTTTGTTTGCCATCTGATTCAAGTAGTGTTATTTGAGGGCACTCATGCAGATTACAGTCTTCTCTACCGGATCATCTTCTCTTTTAGTGGAGGTTCTTCAGATTGACAGTTATTCTTCAACAGTGTTTGTAGGTTCTTCATGCTTCAGTGATTCTTCTGCTCTTCTTTTGTTCCTATCTTTTGGAACATTCTTTTTTGGAGGCTTCTTCAATCCTTCCCTTCCTATTTCATCTCTTTTTGGAGTAGAGTTTTTTTCCCATGAGGTTTTCTCTATTTCTCCGCTTTACAAAGATCTTTTGTACTTGGGTACCTAATCAAGCCTAGTTGTCGGGACCCATTGTTACTTTCATGCATTTTGTTTACATGCATTTTTAGTCCTTAGTTGTTTTTAGCTACTCCCTAAGTTCATCTTAAGGGGGGGTGTTAGAGTTATCATGTTGTCACTAATAATTATTTATTTAATTATTAGTCTATTATACTCTACGCATAAGCTAAACTTAGGAATTTAATAATATTATAGGTATTTAATAATTATTCTAATTATTAAATACACATTATCTCTTTAGGGTTGCACAATCTCCTTTTATAAGGATTGTATTGAAATTTTTATTTAAATTCCCTCTTTGAATGATAATCTCATTATTCAGAGCCATTGTTGCTTTTTGCCTCCATTCTTCTCTTGTGACAGGTATTTTGCTTGTAAGTGTTCTTGGGATCTCTGAAGTTGTATTTTCTCAACTTCTTCTTCTTATATGTGTGTGTGTGTGTGTGTGTGGCATTTTAGAGGATAATAAACTTGATAAAGTTGAATTAACCTTGCAAAATGATAAGACAATAGGTGGCACCTCCCTTACTCATCACTTTGATTTGCTTTAAAACTACCATGACAAGCATGAAATTGTACTATTCCAGCCTAGGCATGACAAATGTAGTAGAATCAAATTAATTTTAATACTCCAAAATCTACAATTTCTCCATTGCATGGAAGATAAAGGAGACCAAAAATAGTAGAATGAAAAAGTTTTAAAATAAACAAATTCAATCCTCTCACAAGTTGCCCATATAAATCAATGAATTAGCCTTAATTCAAATGTTTTGAAATCATATTTGTATGCAACAATAATGACATTTTGGAAAAGAAGAAATCAATAAATAAGAACTCTGTTTTCGGTGTTACAGTAAGGAAATACTTTGCGATTAATTTTTACAACATAAAGTTGATTTCCAGTCTATTAGTAGCCATAAAAGTGGTCGATTGTAGTAAGGGTACAAGATTTATCATAATCGAGGTATCTTTATTGTTTCATTTTTTTATAATGATAGATATTTTTATTGTAACTGTAAAAAATCGGTATTCTGCAATCTTCATTATTGTTGTTCTAAAATTGGATCATATATGAGATCATCACTTACATGATTGCATGCAGATGATAGAAGCATCTACATACAACCGTCCATGTTATGTATTTGAATGAATAGAAGTGAATCTATCATGCATATATTTAAATATTCAATTGAGAATAGATAACAATAACTGCAACTCATGATATTGAATTTGATAACCTATTTGATAAGTTGCTTTTTTATACGTATATAAGCATATGTATTTAACTATACTCATAAACTATGTCTGGATGTATAAAAATATACACACTCATATCGTATGAATATATGCCTTGCACGTTAAGTTACCATATATAAGAAATATAATTTTTTTATGTTTTCATTCTGCAAAATGAAGCATATGAAATGAAGTTAGATTAAGAAAATGAATGAAATGCTTGAAAATTCATGCATGATATAAATTATTTTATTCATTGCAAATGTTTAAGGAGATTGTTTTTTATAAATTTGTATGATTCATGATAAAGCCTAATCGGTGAACATTCACATAGTAAAATATTTTACATGTGATAAAATATATGATTTTTACATCATTAACATGCATTATTCAACCATTATTACATTCAAGGAAATTAAGTTCCTGACGTGTTTACTATGTGCATGTTGAATTGCGTTTCTATGCATGCTTGTGTCTAGGAAAGCTTATCTTCTAGGATAGGGTGTTGAATGTGCAGTCACAAAGAATGTGAATCTCTTTTTGGATTCATGTTTTTATTTGCAATACATTGAAAAAGATGAACATTGCCTAGAAAATCTATTATTTTATCATTCTCTACCACATCCTAATTAGAAAAACACATTTGAGATTAGGAATATGCATGTAGTCAAGCTTGTTGGATTCCCTCTTTCCACTTGTCTCCAGGTTGCCAGGCACTTCAAGCAGGGTTGGTGGTTCTTCATGTTAAGAAGAACTCTGGAGAAGCTAAGGCTTCATGGTTGGGCATAAAAGTGCCTCTACTATGACCTTGTTCCTTGATCCAAAAAAGACGAAGAGGTTATGGTGATTAGAGGACTTAAGTTATCATAACTAATCTTCATGTATTAATTTATCAACTATTTGTTTTTTGGAGATGTACTTAATTCATGTATGTATTTGATTACAAGGAGAATTTTAATTAAATCTATTTTGTAAATTGTTCATTTTTATTAATAATGCAACTATGAGTAATTAATTGTGGGAGAAATAATCAAGGCTAGGTGAGTACTTACATTGGGGTATTAGAGCTAGAGGTTCAATACTTGTACCTATGAGCTTGCCATTGGAAAAGAATTATTGAAACATGAAACTAGACAACATTAGTAGAAATGTTCTTGTTTTGGTATGACAAGATGATCTACTTAAACAAGCTAGATGAAAATCCATTCACATGCCTTTACCCAAGATACGAGAAAATGAGAAACCTCCTACCAAGTATGATTACTCAAGGTGTGCTCTCTTAGCTGATAATTCAAGACTCTTTCCTTGATTATTAAGCATCTCTGATGTGGCTGAACAAAATGGCCTACAAATATTAATAAAATAGTATGTTTTGTTCCTTCTACCCAATCAATTGTTCATGGACATGCTAGTTACATGACAATGAAACCACTTCTAAAGGAAAATAAGTGAAGGAAGATGATGGAATTGTATGAACGCCCCACTTCCTATTTTATTCTATTCGACTTTGAAGGGCAAGAAATGCCCATAAAAGTGCTACTCTCTAGTGGTGATAGTGATATATAAACCTTTTTATTGTGATAACTATGTACAAAACTATATTGTAAATATACAAATAACTAAATTAAGATATTCTCTTTTTGTGGAAATATATGTGTTTATCTTGTTGCATTTTAGACTACATTGGGAATGCAATCTACTTTTTGAACTTAGTGAATAATAACACTAGAGTCTTGTCCACTGAGCTAAACAAGTAAATCTTAGTGTAGGAAAATTTAGGTTACTGCAATTGATGCTAGGCATACAAACTCTAGTGGTCTTAGTAATGGTCCAAACAAGAGATTGGATCAACTTATTGATCTTTTGAATCAACAGAGTGCATGAATAAAAAATGGAGTAAGATATTTGGGGAATTCGAGAAGGACAACATCAAAATGGAAACCCTAGAGATGAGGGACATGATTAGAGAGTTGAAAACCAAGGGGAGGTTAACCGAGGTAGAATTGCTCATGAGCTGGGTAGAGATCTCATAAAATTTACCCCACCCAAGTTTGATGGAAAGAGCCTGGATGACAGAGCGAAATAATGGATTATAGAGATGGAAAATATTTTCCTCTATAACCTTTCTAATTAGATGAAGTCAATGTGGCTGGCTTATCAGCTTATAAGTGAAGCTACCACCTAGTGGTATAGCAAGAAGGATGAAAACAAGTTATCACCTAGGGAGGTTAAATGGGAGAAATCTCTCTAACTTTGTAGGAAGAGGTCATCGCTTCAGTTATTTTTTGATAAGAAAATAACTGAATTCTAGAATTTAACTTAAGGAGGAATGGTAGTTACATAATATTGGGAAGAATTTTCTCATCTTCTTAAATATGTGCCCTAATACATACATATGAGAATTTTCAGATTAGGGAATTTACCTTGGGTTCACTACCTCAAATTGGAACAATGGTTGATATCCTTAGTCTAATGACCATGGATGATGATTTTGAAAAAGACATTAAATAGGAACAAAGGTTACAAAATAATACCACTTATCGGAAGCAACAAGATAATAAATTTAGGAAAAATAAGTCACAAAACCTAAAACAACAAGGAAATAATAATTGGTAGATCAGAAATCTGAAATGGGGGAATGATTCTTAGGATAGAAGTGAAGGTGAAAATGGTGGAAATAAAAAAAGAGCAAACAACTGTTGGAAATATGGATGAATTGATTGTGTTGCATTGATGTTTTGTCATTGATGTCAACACTATCTGTTATGGTTGGTTACCGACAGATAGGTTTTGGTTACCGATAGAAGATCTTGTGTTACTGGTAAGGGTTTAAGGTTTAACCGGCATAGCTTTCACTCAGAAACCTTGACGGGATGCTAAGTGGTGCTGGTGCAACTTCTATATGGAATCCAGGATGTAGAAGGTGATCCTTGATCATGCTTCAATTGATTGGAGACATCGCTTTGGCATGGTGGACCCAGATTAGGTCTGGTACCTATCTAGGTTATGGACTGGTATCATGTTAACGTGTTCTCTACATGTTATGAGGATGTTTTATGGATTGGTTATTGTTGTTTTGGTCTAAAGCTGACATGGCATATCATTGTAATATGAATGTATGTAATGATCTTATTGTAATATATTTTAGGTGGCCGACCTGATTGGTTTAGGCCTTAGGGTTTGTATAAATTGATGTAAGATCTCATTGTAGATCATGAAATGGAATGGGAATCAAATAAATGTGTCATGGTCGTGGAATGTAATATCATATATGAAGGAGATTTGGTCGATCATAGGTGATCAAATTGGGTTTAAGTAAGAGGTTAAAGACCTCTGGTATTGAGTTTAACCGAGACTGTAATCAAGCATGGTTGATGCTATCTCTGGCAGTTCATTCTTCTGGATTGTTGTCCAATTATCTTGAGGTGGTTATAACCTCTTTGTAGTTAGCGAGACTCTTTTGTAATGAGCAGTATGCTCTAGGCAGTGTGCCTTCCTGCAAGTGCAGGCTCCTCATTGCATGAATTATCATCTGACTGTGGGTAGGCTTCCCACTGTGGCTTTTCCCTTTATCAGGTTTTCCATGTACAAATCATGGTGTTATGAGGTATGGTTGCATTGTGTTAATTCTCTATTTTATTCTTAAGTTTTATTGCTTATTGGTATCTGTTTCTTCTATTCCAGTATTCAATGTTTATGTGCTCCGGTTAAAGGTTATAGTGGTTTGATTAATATAATCTGTTAACAAAAGATTCACCCCCCCCTCCCCCTCTCAGTTGTTCACCAGTTATCCTAAAAATTGGTATCAGAGCTTTGGTCCTCTTTTGCAGAAGCTTAACTGCTTGAGGTAGATCCTATGACAACTAATACTGCAAATCCACCAACAACTATTTTCAGAAGAGAAATCCTTAAGCTTGATGGAACAAATTATGGGATATGGAAAATCCAAACGAAGACTCATCTTAGATGTCTTGGCAATGATATTCGAGAGATCACTGAGAAAGGATATACACCTTATGATTCGACATCTGGCAATCCTGCTCCTACAAACCTGGACAAGAATATTGAAAATGATTGCAGAGCTAGAGAAGCCCTCTTGTGTGCACTTACTGATCAACAAATCATGGGACTGACTGATAAATCACCGACAAAGGTTATGTGGGATAAATTGTAAACTCTGAATGAAGGTGATCCTACTGTCAAAATTTCTAAACTTGATGGTTACTGGGTGAGATATGAGAACTTGAAGAGAGAAGATAATGAAACAATTGCTACATTTATGGAAAAAGTAAATAAGATTGTCATGAGAATTCAATGTTGTCGATGATCTTTGAGTGAAGATGAAACAGTTTCCAAAGTCTTGAGAGCTCTTCCATCGGCTTACAAGATGAAAGAAATTGCAATTAATGAACTGAGAACAATGGCAAACACTTCAGTTAACAGAGACATTCTAATTGGGAAATTATCTTCTTTTGAGCTTGAAGAATTTGGACCTTCTGGAGTTGCAAAGTCTGAACCTGCTTTTCATGCATCATCATCTACCGGTAAAAGTGATTGGAAAGCCTTATATGCAAAAGAATTGGAAGACATGAGGAAAGAGGATGAAGAATTTGAACAACTTGAAGCCTTATTTGCTAGAAGAGTACCTAAAGGACCGACAGGAAGTAAGTATGAAGGAAAAGTACCTTTAAAATGTTTCGCATGTAATAAGATTGGTCATTTTACATCTAGGTGTCCTGAAAGGAACGCAAGATTTGAAGAAAGAGTTAAGAAATCATTTAAGCCCAATCAAAACAAATATAGATTCAAGAAAAGTAAACAATGCTACATAGCGGATGAGGAAGGAGTAAGTGATGACTCTAAGGATGAACTGGTAGTAGACTCTGCTAGTGGATTTGACAATGGGAAGGAATGGGTGTTCTATGCGTTAAAGGAAGATGAACCGGAACCGTCTATCATGACTGAAGAAAAGGCCCTGGCAGAAAAAGTTGAAGACACAGATGAATGGGTAATCGATAGTGGATGCTCACATCATATGACTAGAGATAAAATAAAATTTCTGTCCCTGCAAGAATACAATGGCGATCAAGTCAGATTTGGAGATGACAAAGCATGTACGATCAAAGGGAGAGGTATTATTTCTCTGGATGACAAACATAATACTGATAATGTTTATTATGTAGAAGGTTTAAAGAATAATATTTTAAGTGTTGGTTAATTGGTGGACAAAGGTTTCCAACTTCAGTTTAAAGATAGAAAATGCAAAATCATTATCAAAATTGGCTTGGAGATTGCTATCGGTACTCAGACTGGAGGTAATATCTTTCACTTGAACACTGGTAATAAGACATGTTTGATTGCTCATATTAATGAGAGTTGGTTATGGCATAAGAGGTTGTGTCATGTTAATTTTGATTGTATTGTTAAGATTAGTTCAACAAAGGCAATTAGAGATATACCTAAGATTATAAAGCTTCATAATCCGATATGTAAGGAATGTCAATTGGGAAAGCAAGTTAGAACTTATTTTAAGAGAATACATGATAAATCTATTGATGTACTTGATTTGATTCACACTGACTTATATGGTCCAACAAAGACTAGAATCTTTTAAGGTGATAGGTATTTCATGCTGGTAATTGATGACTATTCTAGATTGATGTGGGTGACTTTTCTTAGGGAGAAGTCTGAAGCCTTTGAGAAATTCAAGATCTTTAAAGTAAAGGTAGGAACAAAAACTGGTTTGAAAATCAAATGTCTAAGATCAGATCAAGGTGGTGAGTTCACCTCTCATGAATTTAACAGTTATTGTGAGACAAATGGAATTAGGAGACAACTATCTGTACCTCAGACTCCTCAACAGAATGGAGTAGTGGAAGGAAAGAATAGAACAATTTTGGATGCAACAAGAACTATGATGATGGAAGCCAAATTGCCTCACATTTACTGGAGAGAAGAAGTGAGTACAATAGTCTACACATTCAACAAAAGATTGCAAAAAATTGTGGAAAACACAAATGTGAAAGTGGATGAACAATACAAAAATCAATCTATATCATATGATAGGGAACTGGTAGTGGAAATAATCATAACTAAACTAACAATGCCTCAACCGGTACAAGACACTGAGATAGTTACACTGACACAATTAGAAAATTAAACTGTGACTGATGATCAGTTCAGTGAACCTGAAGTTCAGAAGACAACAAGGTATGTAAGGTTAAATCATTCTGAAGATTAAATAATTAGAGATAGGAACAAGGGAGTTATGACAAGAAGAAGACTGACAAATGAAGAGGTATGTCTTATTTCTCAAATTGAACCGACATTTGTTATTGAAGCTTGTAAAGATAAACATTGGTTAAAGGCTATGAAAGATGAATTAGATCAGATAGAGAAGAATGAGGCTTGGACTTTAGTTCCCCGACCTAAAAATAAGAATGTTATTGGAACTAAATGGGTTTTTAGGAATAAACTAAATGAGGATGGTCAAGTTGTAAGAAACAAGGCTAGATTGGTTTGTAAAGGATATTCTCAAATGGAAGGAATTGATTATGGTGAGACATTTGCACCTGTAGCTAGAATTGAAGTTGTTAGACTATTTCTTGTCTATACAGCTTATAAGAACTATAAGGTCTATCAAATGGATGTTAAATGTGCATTCTTAAATGGTGAACTTGAGGAAGAGGCATACATTGAGCAGCTTGATTTATTTTCACTGATAGATGATAAAGATATGGTTTGCAGGTTGAAGAAAGCTTTATATGGATTGAAACAAGCTCCTAGAGCTTGGTATGCAAGGTTGGATAAATATCTTTTGAAGCTTAGTTTTACTAAATGCAGTGCTGACAGTAATTTATATTATAAGATCACTGATGATGATATTCTGATTATTGAAGTATTTGTTGATGATATCATTTTTGGAGGTGAAGATAAATTGTGCATGAAATTCTCTAATAATATGAAGAATGAATTTGAAATGTCCATGATTGGTGAGATGAGATTTTTCTTAGGTTTGCAGATTACTCAAACTGACAAAGGCATCTTTATCTATCAAACTAAGTATCTAAGGGAATTGTTGAATAAGTTTGGTATGGATAATTCCAAACTGGTAAGTACTCCTATGGTGACAAGTGAGAAATTATCTATCAAAGATACATCTGCATCGGTAAATCTGACAAGGTATAAGTCTATGATTGGTGGTTTGTTATATCTAACTCAGACTAGACTGGATATTATGAATGCAGTATGTATTATTTCAAGATATCAAAGTAATCCTAAAGAAAATCATGAATGTGCAGTAAAGAGGATATTCCGATATTTGCAAGGAACGACAGAATATGGCTTATGGTATTCTATAAATGATGACTTCACTTTATGTGCATATACAGATTCAGATTGGGCAGGAGATATTGATGACAGGAAGAGCACTTCTGGTGGAGCTTTCTATCTTGGAAAGAAATTGGTTTCATGGATTAGCAAAAAATAGTCATGCATTTCTTTATCTACTGTAGAAGCTGAATATATTGCAGTAGCAACTAATTGCACTCAAGTCTTGTGGATGAAGCAAATGTTGAAGGATATCAAGGTAAAATGTAGCGAATTGGTAGTTATCTACTGTGATAACTCTGTAGCTATTCACATGTCTAAAAATTTGGTATTTTACTCTAAGACTAAACACATATCAATAAAATATAACTTTCTGAAGGACAAGGTGGAAGAAAAGGAATCCAAATTGGTTTATGTGAACACTAAAGAGCAGATTGCAGATATATTCACTAAACTGTTGTCTAAGGAATCATTTGAGTACCCGAGAGATAGGTTGGGGGTTTCTGCTCCTCCGACAGAGACTTGATTGATGGAGTAGACCAGCAGTGTGGTATGCATCATCAACTTTATCCTTTGCTCCGGGTTGATGTAGGGATGCTACTGCTCAGGGGGAGTAGTCAGCTTTGAGATTCAGAGGCTTATATTCTTACTTTGATATTATTGTCAGATTTCTGGCATTGATGTCAAAGGGGGAGAGATAGTGATGTGAAAAGTAAATTCAAAACTTTACAGAGATATTATTCATAGGGGGAGAGTTATTTATATTTAGGAGATTGTTGGTTGTCTTCCATAGGGGGAGACTTGTTTGGCATTTCTTAGTACTTAGGTGTTTTTCACATCTAGTGTTGCCATCAATGTTAAAGGGCGAGATTGTTGGCAATATCGATGAATTGATTATGTGTTGCATTGATATTTTGTCATTGATGTCAACACTATCTGTTATGGTTGGTTACCGGTAGAAGATCTTGTGTTACCGGTAAGGGTTTAAGGTTTAACTGGCATAGCTTTCACTGAGAAACCTTGACAGGATGCTAAGTGGTGTTGTTGAAACTTCTATATGGAATCTAGGATGTAGAAGGCAATCCTTGATCGTGCTTGAATTGATTGTAGACATCACTTTGGCGTGGTGGACCCAGATTAGGTCCAGTACCTATCTAGGTTATGGACCAGTATCATGTTAATGTGTTCTCTACACGTTACATGGATGTTTTATGGATTGGTTATTGTTGTTTTGGTCTAAAGCCGACATGGTATACCATTGTAATATGAATGTATGTAATGATCTTATTGTAATATCTTTTAGGTGGCTGACCTGATTGGTTTAGGCCTTAGGGTTTGTATAAATTGATGTAAGATCTCATTGTAGATCATGAAATGGAATGAGAATGAAATAAATGTGTCATGGTCATGGAATGTAATATCATATGCCTTCCCAACAGGGCTGGACAATTGGTTTTTGCAATGGCCTAAACTAGTAGGAAAGGCATTTTTTGCTGATCTTCTCTTCATACTCCCATCACTTCTGATTTGGGAAATTTGGAAAGAGGGGAACCGCAAAATCTTCTAGGGTAAAGATATGGGCCCTCAGTCTCTTTGTGCGAAAAATTGAGAACCACCTGACTGAGCTCCTGAATGTGGCAGCCCAATCCAAAACACTTAAGCAAAATTTGTTCACGGATTGGGATTGTAAGATTAAGATGGCTCTACCAAACCTACTCATCCCTCCGATTTTTGGTCTGGGCTCTCTGGTGGATCAGACCAATCCAAGAGCAGGGGTGATTTGGGATGCACTCGCGATTGGGTGGAGCAAGGTAAACTTTGATGGTGCTTCTATAGGCAATCCGGGCCAAAGTGGTATTGATTGCATTATGAGGGACTTTGATGGTATCTGTATAAAACAAATCTTGAAAAGATTGGAGTGGCTACCAATAATGAAGCGGAATTCAGCGCAGCATTTAGAGGTCTTCAGCTAGGGAAGGAGCTTGGGGTGCAGCAAATTCATTTGGAGGGTGACTCATTAAATGTCATTAACATGATCCGCTACAATAACACCCCTTGTTGGTGCCTTAACCAGTGGCTTCAATTGACCCTGGTGCTACTAGCTTCCCTTGATGAATTCCAGGTGTTGTTCTCAAATTCTGATTCCCCCTAAAATCCCTTATAATAAAATAATAAACTCTGTCTGCAAAAGAGAAATCAAGGAGAAGGAAACTTCAGAGCAACATATGACAAGGTTTGATGAAACTTGTACACTTCAAACTCATCCAAAGTTCAAGCGGGTATACCTTATGTGAATTGACTTCACACTTTTAAAAGAGAGATCCACAGTAAACCAATCCGAAAACCAATGAATCTTATCACCTCAAAACTAACTGAAACAAAGAAAGAAAGCTTATGCTCTTGTTCAGTATTGACCTACAAGATATGTAAAAGATAACCACAATAGATACCAATACCTTATCCAGGCCACACAGTCATCTAAGTTTAAACAATAATCTTACAATTAACCATCTCCATACATCCCATCACCTCGACTTTTATAAACCCCACATATGCCTGACATACATAAGAATTTACCCTCATCAAACTAGATAGCATTCATCAAATTCAAAGTCTCCCACAAGGAATTTACTAATAGAAATGATTCCTGCATATTTAATTTCCCTCCCGAAGAGAAAAGCTAAGAAACACATCTATTTAAGATTGCCTTACAACCCATACTCAAATGAATAACCCTAGATTACTCAAATTGAAAATAGTAAATATTTGCAAGCACAATTGAAGCCAACACATATTCTAGGCTCAAAGTTGATGGTCTGTGTATTGATATTAATTCAGAAAATATTACAAAAACACTTGATAACCACAATAGATACCAATGCCTTATCTAGGCCACACAGTCATCTAAGTTTAAACAACAATCTTACAATTAACCATCTCCATACATCCCATCACCTCGGCTTTTATAAACCCCACATATGCCTGACATACATAAGAATTTACCCTCATCAAACTAGATAGCATTCATCAAATTCAAAGTCTCCCACAAGGAATTTACTGATAGAAATGATTCCTGCATATTTAATTTCCCTCCCGAAGAGAAAAGCTAAGAAACACATCTATTTAAGATTGCCTTACAGCCCATACTCAAATGAATAACCCTAGATTACTCAAATTGAAAATAGTAAATATTTGCAAGCACAATTGAAGCCAACACAGATTCTAGGCTCAAAGTTGATGGTCTGTGTATTGATATTAATTCAGAAAATATTACAAAAACACTTGAATGTTCTCCATAAGACTTAGAAAAAGCTCAGATAAATTTCTGTAGCATTTCCCTACAATTTCTTGCGATCCCCTTTTTCTACAGTCTCGGCATCCATTTATAATAATATGGATGCATACAAAGCTTCAGACTTTCCTAGGAGAATTTGTTACAACTATACTTTGTTCAAAAAACAGTTACAAGTCTATTTCTGACTCAGTGGCCTTTTCAGTTGGTAACTCTTCTGCAATAACCTCTAACTGTCCTGGAGCATCTTCCAACTGATCTGGAGCATCTTCCTCTTGCACCGCATATTTCTTGGACCATTCTTGGAAAAGATCGTCAATAGGACATGAGTGACCAATAAGCCTTTTATTCAACTTTAATAACTTCTTCCAAGCGTTCCTTACTTTCCTTACCTCTGACTCCAAAAACCCATAATGATTTGATCTTCTCTATTTCCTCAATTATTTTAACAAACAGTGAGGTGTCATCTTTATTAATTATTTCATTTACCCATAAGGATAAATTAGCCCCTAACTCATCCAGCCATACTTGTTTATCTTTCAACTGATTTTGATTAACAAAACCTCCAGGAAATAATGCAATCCACTTCTCCTTCCTTAGCTCCTGCTCATCTAGAGTGAATTCATTCCTGATCAAATCTTCAGGAAACTGAAATTGACGAGGCCTGATCTTACATACTACCCTCTTTCTGAACATGCCATTGAAGAAATCTTCAGGATCGACATAACTTGATACTGTAGTTGATAACATGTACAGTGTAAAGAATTCTTCAAAGTACTTCCATCCACCTTTGGTTATTACAAAATGATGAGCCATTGTGATGGTTGGGAAAATTGTCCCTTTACCCTTGTTGGTCAACTCGGCTTCCTGCACTCCACCAATTTGTCTCAACACCTCTGCAATCCCTATCTTCAATGGAACTTGATAAAGCATTAAGTAGGGGGTTCCTTTGAAACCATATACTCTCAAAATAGTAGAGACTGGATACAAATACATATCTCCCCAGTTACGAACAATCTTGATGTCCTCTGCAAACTCTTTGAGCCTAAGGAATTCCAAGAGAGCCTTGGGAATCCTAGGGTTTTTTGCACATAACAACACTCTAATCTTAGATGCAAAGCATCTATCAAACTTCAGATGACTCACATCCTTTCTATCCCAAGATAGAACAGTACTCCACAATTGCACTGGCATCTCCTCTTTATCCATGACCTTAACCAGGTCCATCTCTTTTGCAAAATAATCCGCCCCTTTGAAAAGAAACATATGCATCAACAAGGAATACCATCCAAATGGCTTGTCTACCTTACCATTTTTAATTCCTACTAGGCCTGCATGGATAGCATCAGTGAGGAAAGGAGCAAAGTCAAATGTTATGGCTAGGGAAGGGTTCAAAATTTGGGCAATCATTAACATATAATGGACTGGCATGTTTTTCGCGGCATCTTCCCCAAAAATTTGACACAGTGTCCAGTACATACCCTTATCTCTCAAGGTAAACATATTCAAGTTAAATGGCTTCATTATGCAAGGGCCTACAACTGTTAACCCCCCTATTTTGACAAAGAATTCTCTCAATGGGCCACTCCTAAGATGATCTCTTTGGGCATTGTAAACTTGGGTTAATGCCTCAAAATCAATAGGCTCAAGATTGATCGAAGCTTCACTAAGCTTGAAAACATTTCTAAATTCTTCATCCTTGATTTCAACAAGGGCTGATCCCTTTATGTTTCTGATGTATCTGGCAACAGGGTCATAACTTTGTGCTATTAAGGTCAACAAATCAACGTCCATGAACACACTAGGGACCACAAGTTTCCCACATCTAAATCCCATATACTATTCATAGGGGAAGAGGCATGTCTCTGACCAAAACCCACTTTAAACAAACTGAGACTGGATATCCCTATTTCAGGGCCCCTCAACCAATTTCCTTTATCATATAAACCATCCCCAATATTCAGACGAGGATTCTTTGGTACGAATTCCTTAGCTCTAGCCCCGACATTTGTCGACATGGTTAACTGCTCAAGAAAATCATCACAAATAATTTCGGTCCTTGTAATTTACCTTCCTTGTTAATGCTCTTCTGGGTCCCATTTTAAAAGTATACGGCCCACCAAAACCTTTCGCTACTTTGCGATAGGTAATCTTCGATCATCTTTATCTCATGAAATAATGCGGGCGGTTAGATCTCAGGGACTCGCACCGCTGTTACTCTTTCTACGAACCACTTCACCCGGGCCCACCATCTTTTCGCCATTTCACAACTTGTAAACCTCGGGCACCTCTCGGCTGCGAATCAACGTGGGCCGTTGATCTCTTTGCAAACTGATCGCCCTTTAGCCAAGGGAGAAGTCCTCATTGCTGGGTCCCGCCAAACCTTTTTGCTATTTCGCAATAGGTAACTTTCGGGCATGTTGAGTTTGCGAATCCACGTGGGCCATTAGATTAATTGAGAGTTGATCAAATTTTATAAGGCCTGACGAACATTAGAAAAGACAGATTTAAAGGCGAATAAAAATTAAAACATTTAAAGGGACCACCTAGGTAAATAGCAACGGGGGGAACACTTTGCATGACAAAAGGACCCATCACTTAAGTGAATAAAGTAATGCAAGATTAGAAACCAAAGGTTTTTTCTCAAAAATTGAAGCGACTTAAAACCTAAAACCCTGAACTCCTTAGAACTTAAAACAATTTTGAAGCAACTAGGGCATACCAGACTCAAAATTTTCAAAAACCTAGCCAATTATGGACTGAGGACATCCATTTTTAAAACAGTGATAAGAGCGACTCTGACTAGGGATGGTTGATCGCAAGATCAACACAAGAAACTCAGAAACTCTGGAGAAATAGACCAAAAACAAGCCGATCAGAAAACAACCAAAACAAACCCAAATATATACAAACAGAGGACCTATTGTGTATGGACATCAAGAAAAGTAATGCTTCAGGAATTGTCCATGCATTGGAAATTCATGTACTTCATCATTCATATTCTTTAGAAAGTATGAGTTTTTTCATTCACATCACAGACCACAGAAGGGCCAATCCATAATGACTCAAACTTCTTATGCTTTCCCTTGTCCTATCCTTTTGCATTCCACTAAAGAACAACAACACTGATTTGAAACTTTCTCAATGATGTCCTTTTGTCAAACAGATACTTAGACTGTAATTGGATCTTCAAATTTCTCTTATGTGCTAAAGTTCTGATTTCTTCCACTTCCACCATTTAAATCATTCGGTCCTCCATAGAAGAGAGTTTTTTAGTGGCAAATCTTCGGCAATTGGCGAATTTCGCGCGAATAGTCAAGGGAAAAATCGTGGTCAAATCGCCCGAAATTTTGGGGTTAACGGTGCACTGTAGAATCTGGCTTCGCCATTGACCACACACCGTTGACGTGCATGCCCGTAATATTCACCTGGAATCACTCGGATGTGGGTATTAGATCACCTTTGTTATTCGCCAGCAATAGTAAAATGACCACGTACCCAGGACCTAATTTGCCAATGGTAAATTACATGTTCATTGCATGCGTCGGCCAAATTCGCCAATATCAAATAAAACATTATAAGCATTCGAGGACCCATTTCGCCCCGCTTAAATTAAATGTTCATTGCACGCCCACGCAATTCCCAAAAATGCACTTAAATTAAATGTTTATTGGCAATTGCGACGCCCAGGCCCCGCACAATTTGCCAAAAATGCAATCATGGATTGCTATAAATACACTATTTCTTACACTCTTTCTTACAATTTGTTCGTGTCTGATTAGTAAATTAGGAGCTCTCGGAGTCTTGAGTCTCGATTCGCATTCCACAAATTGAGTTGGAAAGTCAAAGTTCATTGTAGGGCGAGGGCCAGAGTTACAATCCTGCAACATAGGCCCAGACATTCATTCCTGATTCGTGATTCAGAGAATTGAGAAGGCATAAAGGTGAGTAATCATTTCTTAATACTTGATAGTATTAGTTTTAACTTTTGATTCGTAGTGAGAGGTCAAGACTCAAGATGTCACAGTCAGACATGGGTGAGACTCCTCAGGGTGGTGAAGGGATTGAGATGTTAGACAAGGGTAAGACTCCTCAGGGCAGTGAAACTGAAGGGATTGAAAGGCCATCAAAATGCCCAAAACTTAAACTTAAAGATAGTACCATAAAGTCTTTTTTTGGAATTGGCAAAGTTTCTGGTTCATCAACCTCTGCAGTTGCAGAACCCATTCACAGTAGCTCACCACCACCAGTACCACAAGGTGGGATTGTCATTGAGTTAAATGCATCAAATGAGGATGAAAATACCAACATGACAGAAGATGTTCTAAGGGATACACACAATGAGATACCATTGGTGAATGCAAATGCTAGTACTGAAGATGATGTTGGTAGGAAGAAAAGAAAAAGGAAAGTAAAACTGGGGCGAGAGTGGGAGATGACAAGGATTTTTAAGATTGATTGGGTAGAAAAGTACCCATTCATTGAACTAGTCCCAAACAATGATGAACAACCAACATAATGCATGTGTAAGATTTGTAGCTGGAAAACAAAAAGAGAGAAGAAGATGCAGCTAAATCTTGACACCATAGAAAAGCATATTGGTAAGGTTTATGAAAAATAGATCATAGGCAGAAAGGAAACATGAGTAGTAAGATGGAAATCAAAGGAAGAATGTCTTCATGTTAAGTATGCGGCAGAATATGAAGAGCATAACCACAAAATGACACTGATTCATAATAGTGGATTTGGAAATACAATCAAGGCTGGGCTTGAACATGCAGCGAAAGATGCAAACCTAGCAAAGACTATTCAGATGAGTGTTGTTTTTCATATTATGTCGAGAGGGCGTCCTATGAAAGATTTCCCAGAATTTAGTAATTTATTATCTTTTTTGAATGTTCCTCACTATCCTATGTCACATTGGTCAATAAATGCTGGATGGGAAATGGCAAATTGTCTCGCTGAGGTGGAAAAGGAAAATTTACAAGAGTGTAAAAGAGTCAAATTTCATTTCATTATCCATAGATGAAGTTACTATGGTAGATAACACTGCTTGGGTTTGTATGCATGTGTATACCATAAAAGAACACGTCCGCCAAGCTCATCTACTCTATGTTCGTAAAATGAGGGGCAATTCAACAACAAAAAATTTATATTTGGAAGTTAAGAAAGCTTTGAATGAAATTGCTGGTATGGATGACTTGACTATTGCCAAGAAGTTGGTGTGTGTTGGAGCTGATGGAGCTGCAGTAATGCAAGGTCAAAGGACCAACCTTTGTGCAAGATTACAAACTAGTATTGCACCATACATAGTTGGAATTCACTGCATGGCCCATCAAATGAATTTAGCATATAGAATTGTAAGCAATTTCCCTACAGTGTCAAAAGTTGAAGATCTGGTCCACGAGCTCCACTCATACTTTTGCCAAAGTCCTAAACGTTTTGCAGAATTTTAGATTTTTACTGAGGGAGTAATAGGAGGAAACAAGCTTATCAGGGATGTTGAGACCAGATGGATCTCCTTGAATAGACCAGCAGAACGAGTTCTAACAGAATATCAATCCTTGATCGAACTAATGTATGAGCAACGCCTCACAGTAGACAAAGCTCCTGATCTCTTACATAAGTTAAGTGATATAGAGACTGTTAACTTTAGCTAGTCTTCTCCCCATGCTGGATTCAATGAACAAACTTGTTAAGAAAGCCCAAGACAGAACTATGTATATCAATGAGTATAGCACTCTACGTAAAATGACATGCTTGAGCCTGGATGGTCTATATTAAGATCTAACAAGGCGAAGCCCAAATTTTTTTAGTTGGCAGATAATTACAGATTTGAATCATGCTGAAATTTTTTTACATTTCAATACAAAAAATGAGTTATGTGTCTTTGTAAAAGGATTTTAAATACCAATGCACCAATCTAAGATGGGAAAGCGAGGCAGAGCACTACCAGTTAAAAAGGAAGATTTTGACAGGATTGTTAAATCTGTTAGTGATAATTTGAAGTCTATTGCATATGAACTTTCAACTGAGATTTGAGAAAGATTCCCTCGAGAAGAAATAATTGAAGCCATGGGTTGTGTGTATCCTCAATTTTGGCATTCAATTGGAGATAATCCAAATGACGCAAAGATGTATCATAAAAAACTAGAGGAATTGATATTGACATTTTCAAAAGATGCATATTGCAATGGATAGCCAATAGAAGGAATTTTAAATTCAGATCATCTTAGAAAACAATGTAAACAGTTTGCATTGGTTATGAAACAATAGTGTAAAGCGGAAAAATCGAACCCTAGTCGTCCTCCCCTCCCCAACTCCGAGGAGAGAGAAGGGAGAGTCACTAGGGTTGATGGTTTTCACTTAGGAGGGACTTTACATTCAAAAGAGGGGTTGAAACCCGCAAGATCCAATCCCACGCAATGCAAGATTGGATTCTATATGAGTTTCAAGGGTTGTGATAGCAAGGATACCCTCTTTTGTAAAGAATGTAGATAGAAAGATTGAACTAGGAATGCATGCAAAGTAGGAAAGATTCACTTATAAACAGAGATAGGAATATGATATGAAGCTGCGGACCTGGAATTAGCAGTAAAATGTCGAGACGGCGCTGTCCTGCAAATTTGAGCAAAAGTTGACGGGACGATGGCGCCTGGCGTGCACACGGTCCTCCGAAAAATCCGCGAAACGAAGGGGGATCTGTTCGTCTCTGCACAAGGATTCCAGATCTTCAATTTTAGCCGTGTACCTGCAACCTACACACAGAAAAGCGAAGACGATTGGGGGGTTAGGGATTAGGGGTTTGACCTAGGGATTAGGGGTTTGCCCTTAGGTCAAACCCCGGTTTTGGAATTAACCAAGAAATGATAAATGCTTGTAAATGTAATGTAAAACAAGTACTAATACCTTGTTGTAAGGATGTTTGTATCCTTATATGCGAAGGTATAGATGTTGTTGTATGTTGTATGTTGTATGTTGTATGTTGTATGTTGTAATATGTGATCTCCTCTTCAATGGTTGAATCCTTGTCTTGAATGCAACACTTAGCCTTGAATGGAGACTTAGAATGATCAATTGCTTGAAGGAATGCTTGAATGTTTGAATGCTTGAATATTGTTTCCACGTCTTGTACACATATGTTCTTCCTCCCCCAAATGGGAGAGGAAATGTAGTTTATATACTTGCCAATTAGGGTTGAAAGACTGATTTTCCCGACCTTAGGCCGACCAGGAAATGTTATTTTCCAAATTGCAAACAAAAAGACCCGAAGTCCCATAGGAGACCGGGCCCAAAATAGGGCCAGGGACCAGGGCGCTGGGCGCTCTGGTCCCACCTCCCGGGACAATAGGGTGCAAGGAGGATCAGGCCAGGGTGCTGAGAAATGCAGTTTTTTGATGTCATGAGCAAGTTTCGGGGTCTCCATTCAGGTTTAGTGTTGCGTCGCCATCGTGAAGACCCAAATGCGGTCGAAATTGCAAGTGTCGCAATTTTAGGACGCTACAAATAGTTGGTTAACTTGGAGAATCCATTTGAACCTGGATCAATCACAAGGCTTTGGAAAAGGATAGATCAAAGTGAAGCATTGCGTATTGTAATACCAGAATATTTGAAACTTGCTGATTTATGTCAAACAATGATATTGGGGTCGGTGGAAGATGAGAGAGTTTTCAGTGTATTAGGGCTTTTGAAATCAAAGATCAGAAACAAATTAGACAAGAATTTGGAAACTTGCTTGAGGTTGTTTGTAACCCAGTATAATGTTAGAGATTTTCCATATGATAGGGCACTAGCAATCTGGAATTCCATGAGTGATAGACGAGGGGTGTGCAACACTTTAAAAGCTAGTGGTGCTAGTGCTAGTGCTAGTGTTGAGGCAAATGAATATGATGGATCGCAGACTCAGAGTCAACATGAAGATGAAGACATTTTTGAATACTCGACTCAAAATGAAGATGAACCTGTTAGTACTAGTTAGTTTCCGGATCTTGAGTCCATTTGGGATATAGAAGCCTCAGACAGTCGGATTGAATCACTAAAGTGAATTAGCAGTCAGTTTATAGATATTTATAATTATACTACAATTCTTGAGTCATATTACAATTTCAATTTACAAAATTGCAATACTATAGTTGTCATTGATGATTTTTGATATTGTATTCCTTGAATTTGTCAATCAGAAGTAGAACGGATACTTATTTCATATTTTTTATTGTGAATTTGAATTATTACTAAACAATTGAATTATTAGTAAATTGGTATTTGGTTCCACATTATGTAACATGTTGAAAATGAAATGCAACAAATTTGTGTCACAAGATCCATAAAATTATTCATATTGCATAACTATTACTGCTAGAACCTTTGTTACCTTTCTACTGTTCTACATTAAATGCTTAAAATGATGTCCATGGCGATTATGGTTTTGTGTTTGTTTTTTTGTCTTAGTTGGCTAGTAAACCGAAGTTGTCGTGCGTTGAAAATATAAGTTGTCCTCTATTTATTTGTCCATGTCAATGTCAAGTGTGGTCAAACGGTTGGTCAGACATGTTTAATGGTTATCACTAGCTCGCAGGTCCTTTATCATCAACTCAGTTTAAGTCGCGAGCTTGCGACTACTGGGAGATTTTAGTTGTCGCTAGCTCACAAGATGTTTTGCACTTGACCATTTTAAGTTGCAAGGTTGCGAATGGGTGTGATTTTATGTTGTCACACGGTCACGAGGTGTTTGTGGTTAAGTCATTTTAATTTGTGATCATGCGATGTAGTTGGTATTGCAGCTTAGTTGGTTTCGCCGCTTGCTCGCAGGTTTTGAAGTTGTTTAGCATTTTAAGTTGCAATTTGGCGACAGGTAAGTTTTGGTCTAATTTTGTGGTCATTGCATGCTCGCAGGTTTGTAAGTCTTAAGTCAAAAAGTGTTGCGAGCATGCGATGGCGGTTAAGTGCCTTGTTATCGTAGGATCGCAAGGGTTTAAGTCAAGTTAAGTTTCGAGTTGCGAGCTTGCAATGAAATAAGTTATTTTGTTAGATCAACAACTGTCGCTCACTCACGAGATTCTATGAGGATTTGTAAAAGGAGTTGCGAGCTTGTGATTAAGCAGATTTGGTAGCATTGTCACTAACTCGCCGATTCCTTTCTTGATTGTTATAACCGGTTGAGAGTGTGCAATTAAAGATGGGGATTGACACATGGACTTGTTTGTTGGGTTCTGTAAAAGTTTTGACACGATCAAGCCAAGATTTTGACATTTGTACAATTGCATTAATGCATTCTATCAGTTTAATTGAATTAATGCCACACTAGCTAGTTCATGCAAGTGTGGCAGTTAATGAGACTTGGTCACTTGAGAGAAGTGACGGCACCCAAATACCATTTTATGTTGTGAGGTTGCGACTGGGTGTGATTTTATGTTATCGCAATGTCGCGAGGTGTTCGCGGTTAAATCATTTTAATTTGCGATCATGTGATGACGTTAAGTTGCTTGCTCGTAGGTTTTGAAATTGTTTAGCATTTTAAGTTGCAATCTGGCGATAGGTAAGTTTTGGTCTGATTTTGTGGTCATCGCATGCTCGCGGGTTTGTAAGTCTTAAGTCAAAAAGTGTTGCGAGCATGCGAAGGCGGTTAAGTGTCTTGTTGTCATGGGATCGCAAGGGTTTAAGTCAAGTTAAGTTTCTAGTTGCGAGCTTGCGATGAAATAAGTTGTTTTGTTAGATCAACGGCTGTTGCTCACTCGCGAGATTATTTGAGGATTCGTAAAAGGGGTTGCGAGCTTGCGATTAAGAGGATTTGGTAGCATTGTCACTAACTCGCTAACACGTGGACTTGTTTGCCGGGTTCTGTAAAAGTTTTGAATTCCAATCGCCAATCAAATAGAAGGGCATGAATTCAAATTTCGCTCGAGTACTTCAGTTCAAAGTTTGAATTAATGTCATTATGCCACAGTAGCTACTAGCTAGTTCATGCAAGTGTCGCAATTAATGAGACTTGAGACTTGAGAGAAGTGACGACGCCCAAAATTCAAATCATAAATACCATAAATTGCATGATTGAGTCGAGGTTTTGTATAATTGCATTAAAGCATTCTATCTTTGAGGTAATCCAGTGAATTGAGCTCTGCAACAACGTTGGAGAATTCAGAGTGTTGGGTGTGAGAAAATTTCAGAAAATTGGTTAAGTTTTTCTCTTGTAGCTAAAATGAGCCAGACGATGAGTGGTGCTGGAGGTTCCAAGCCCAAGCCCAAGCCCAAGCCCAAGGCCACAACAAGTGGAGCAGGTGGACTTGGAGGTTCCAAGGCCAGTGCCAGTGCCACTGAGGAAACGATGGTTAATAAATACAAAGATGAATTTGTAGATTTGATGCCAGGGACTTCTGTTGCTTTGAATACAAATCATTTGGCATGGAGAGATTTATGGAGCCAATGTAGAAACCCTACCACGCTTAATATGACTGGTTCTGCTCTGTTTCATTATTTCTGGAAAAATAGGGTTAAGGGTGTCCCGATGTCAAACCCTTGGGATTTAAATATGGCAAAGTTAATTGTGCCAGATGTGTATGTTGATGTGGATTTGATCAAAGAGTTGGGAAAACGCTATTGCCTAGTATCTAGGGTAATCAGAAGAAAGAACCAGTCTGCCCTAGTTTCAATTAATAGAGCTAGCTTTGTTGAAGCTTTCCAGATTACTGGTGCTGCATGTACAGATATAGGTTTGGAGCGGATTGCAAAGGATTATGACAAATACAAAGGTGCTATCAAGAAGCATGCAATGCCCAGATACATGCCTAGGGTGAATAAGAAGCTGGTTATAATTCCAGAGAGTATCGAACTACCATTTGACATCACACCTTTCCACCATTATATGCAATGTACAATCTATGGATTATGCAGAGTGTTGGGTTTTGATGGAGATTCAACAGTGTCAGCTGAATTACTGATGATGGCTATGGACATTCAACACCCAAATGTTAACAAAGATTATGATTATGTGGGCTATGTGGTTGAACACATTCATAATGCTCTAGTTGAAATTCAGAGTGGTGCACCCAACCCTACATTCAAGCATTATTCATTGCTGATGCATTTAATCTTGTTCTATAATGTTGAGTTTGTGGATAAAGAATTGGAGCTTTTCAAAGAAGAATTCAGTGTCTTAGTGCCAATACAAAGATGGACCTAGGTTTGGGACAGTATTTCTCCCCATTTTTCTTTCCTTTTCTTTGAAAATTGGATTGTTTCGCCAATTATGGAAATGCTAGGAATAAATAGGGAACGATTGTCAATTAATGTTAGGAGAGTTTTGAGACCTTACCAGTATGTTCCAAACTGGCCTATTTCACATAACTGGGGGGACTTTTATTTTTTTGATAACTTTACTGTTATGAGAGTCTATGGGTGTCCTCAGCCTCCCCATATTTTACCAAAATTTGTTCCAATTAGGATTGCTTTTATGGAGTTTATCTGGCAATTGACCCTAGTTGAAAAAGAATACCTTGATAAACACAGGAAGGGTACTTTTCTTCCTACGCTTTGGGCTGCGTCTGATTTTACCATTGGTAGGAGTTCCTTTGATGAAGTAAACAATTTCCTTAAACATTATAGGTTGGTTAATGTTGTGTCTAGACTCTGTGATCCGGAACAATTTATTAAAGTTGCAATGCCAAAAATGACACCTTGGGCAACAATAAAGGACCATGAACCATTGGATGATGAAGACGTGGTTAGAAATTTTCCGAGAAAAGATGAAGTACAAGAAAGGAGAAGAAAATGGAAAAATTTGATGAAAGTTGAAGTAGAATTGTTGGCTGCTAACCCTAGTTTCTCAGGTTTTTGACCTGATAGCCCGTACCTAGAGAGGATTAACAAAATGCTGAGTTTATATGAAACTCCGATGGAACAAATGCCTCAAATTCCAAAAGTGACTGCTCAGCAGCAAGACCCCCAAGATGGACATTCTTCACATAACAAGAGGCCACTTAGTGTGTTTGCTGATGATGTAGAGAGTGGGGATGAAGTTCAATCTACCCCAGTGCCAGCTGCAAAGAAATAAAAAACCACTGAGGTCAATACAATTGTGAGGAGAGACCCTGCGAGAGCAATTGTTACAGAACAAGGACACTACTTTCATCAAATAAGGACACATCTTAGAGAAGTAGGGCATAATGAAGAACATGGAGAAACAAACGAAGCCCTTGCTCAAGGCTTTGATGAGCGTGTGATGTTGTCAAATGAGTTCATGAAAGATGATGACTTTATTAATTCAAATGAATTTAAATTTTTTTTGACAAGGTTGAAACAAAATCAATTAAAACAAAATCTGATCATAGAGGAAGCAAATGAAGAAAAGAAAGAGGAGATCATCAAGGCACTGCAAAAATATGATCCTGACAGGGAGGAAATATCTGTGAAACAGGCAAGACAATTGATAAAGAGTACTGGTATGATTATGATGCCTGACTGGGATATCCAGTCTATTTTTATTATTGATCAGATTAGGAAGCAAGAGGACCCAATGTTTAGAACTGAATTTGAAATTGGAGATGTAATAAGAGGATCAAGATTTAATCCTAAGTCAAAGACACTTGCTGCTTGGTCTTTGGCCCCTTCCACTCAAAAGCCCCACCTTCTAAATATCCAAGTAGAAAAGAAAGCTGATAGAATGATTTGGAACTTGCAGAACACAACTGACACAAAGATTGCATCATTTTTGACTCAAGTTTCTTTCATGAATTTATCAAAAACAAAGGATTTGTCAAGAAGATACACAGAAACATATACCCAATTGATTGCATTGTCTAAAAAATATGAAGAGACAGTGATGAAGAAGGGCGCTCTGGAGGAAGAGTTAGTGGAGTTGAAAGAAAAAATTACAAATGAGCCCCCTCCAATACAGATTATAGAACAAGTACAAGAAATACCAGCTAATGTGACAGCAAAAATGGAGGAATACGCAGGGAAAATTGAAAAGCTTGAAAAGGAACAAAATGTCAAGGCTATCTCTATTGTGTTAGGAATTATGAAACATAGGATTAGTGTATTGAAAGAAAAATTAATGGTTGTGCATGATATGCACATTTCTTTGAAAGAGGCAAGCAAAACATCCTTTGAGGCTGTCGCTTTTCTTGGACCTTTGTTCAATGTTTGGTCAGGAAGAAGCAGATTAGTGGATAATCTAGATACTGCAATGATGTATAGTGATAAGTTCCCTCCCAAGATCAGTGACACTAAAGACATGGTGGAGGTAATGAATGCAGCTTATGCATTTTTCACAGGGAAGGATGTGCTTATAAATAAAAAATTGCAGACATTTGGGGAAGGTTATAATAAATTGGTGCCTTCAGTTTATGGTAGTAATGGAGGTTTGAAATCAGTTTTTGATTGGACTAGTGAATTTGATTTGATTCTGGAGCAAGAAGAAATAATCAAGCATGTAAATGAACAGGTTGATGCTGATTTCCTTAACGGTCTGCTTGATTCACTATTCAAGGTTGAGGTTGACCATGCAAAGTTTATTGTTGAGTCCAGGGCAGTTACAAATGCCAGATGGGCAGATTTAGATGCAAAGTTGGAAGAGGTAAAGGCATTCAGTTGGCCAACAGACAAAGAGGTGGACAGGTGGCAAGCCATTCTAAAGCCAAAGAAGAAATCTCAGGTTGAGGTTGCTACCCAAGATTCCTCACAGTAATCCTAAGCTTGTTGAATCCTTAGGTTGAGGTTGCCACTTTTATTGATCAATGATGTTGAACTTGAAAACTCTTATATTAACATAGTTATAATAGCTCAATTGTTCAAGAATTTGATAAGTGCATAGTTGAATCGCATTGTGAATTTACTTTCTGATATCATTATGAATATAATATCAATAGCATTTGCAATTTGAGCAATGCGATCTTCACATAATTGTCTTTGTGTTGAATTTATGTTTTCACTGTGAATTGAATGGTCAAGGGTTTTTCAGTTTACATATGAATCTAGGTTGTGTAACTGCATGTAATGACATTATTCATAATTTCATTCCTATTTATCTGCAAATGAATCTTATTGAAGTTTATTATCAGGTTGTCTTGAATTGTAAGTGACTCTATGCCCTAGGATAAGGCACTAGTTTGTTGTCTTGATGTTTTACTAATTATGTTTTATAATTGTAATCCTATCTAATAATCTATTGTGGTGTTTAATACTTTCATTCTTAATACTCTTATGATTTTATATGCTATTGATGTTTATGTAATATATATGGAGGTGTTCTATGGCTGTCTATGACTCTATAATCCGCCCACCAATTACAATGAGGTGAATCCTTAATTATTTAATATGATTCCAGACTAACAAAATTTTTTCATTCCTGGGCATAATAGGATTAGGAAGCATTAAATGAAAAATTACATACACCATAACAATGCAACAAATGAAAAAAATTAAATCTCATGATTTTGATAATTTGAAAGAGATAGAATTATACACAAAATAAATTTGTATATAGACAAAGCTTGACACTAAATGCTTTTCATTTGCTCTGTAAATGACTATATAGTATACAACTTGCTCCCTTCACCTAGAGTCTAGAATCACTACTGGAACCAGAAAAGAAACCCCAATGTCTATACAACTTGCAAAACTGCTTGAGCCATGCCATTATCACCCTAATGCCTTCATTTCAGATGGAATGTGAGATGTTATGTTCTGTCCAAGTCCAACAGATCATTTCCAAATTGAGGAGGAAGCCTTCATGCCTAGGAACGGAGAAAATGGAAAGAGGAACTTGAGCCTTCATGCCCACGATCAGGGAAAGTGGAAACAGGAGGTTTAGGGTAAATGTAATCTGTTGGGGAGGGGTCATAGCTTCCATGTCGTCACAAAGACGACTGGCTGCCACTCCCCTCCCAAACAAATCCTTCTTTCATTCCTCTGCGGGCTCCTTCTTCAAACCCCTTGCCATCCTATGGCAGAGTAAAAGTAGAGGATGTGCCATGCTTGGCCCTTCTTGACAAGAAAAGGCTTTCACACCCCCTATGGAAATCCTTCTCACTTTCACAACCCCTCTGACAATAAACAAACTCACACAGAAGAAAACAAAAAAACACCCATCCGGTATCACAGAGCAAACAACAACTCCATGCACGATCTTGCTCAAACATCATCTTCTTTTCTGAGGAAAAAACCACTCTCAGAAAATGAAAAAGGTTTCTTTTCTGAGTTTCTCTTCTACCAATTAAGTCACCACTCTATTGTATTTATAATATTTTCACATTTCATTTGGTGATGCTCATTCACGTGAAAAATCATCATTTTGGTGTTTTTCAACATGACTGTAGACTCTAGAAGTCATGCCTATCAAATCAACTGCATCCTGCTAAGGCTCATCTATTGTGAACGATTTTGTTCTGATTTTATTCCTCCTTGATTGGACAAATTCTGCTTCAGAATCCATGACAACAAGCAACCCGAGCTCTTATTTCTCAGAGAAATCCGTGATCTCCCATCTCTAACTCAGAAGCTATCAAATCCTTTTATGCCTTTGAAACCGTCATCCTCGCTTGTCTAATCAACCTCAACTCAAGAGAAACCTTCAAACTAGTCCCTCAGGAATGAGTCAGCATCCAAGCCTTAAAAATTTTAGGTTGCGAGCTAGCGACCAGATAGTTTGTGGTTAAGTTTTATGGTTATCGCCAGCTTGTGAGGTAAAATGTCTGAAGACGTGATCAAGTTGCGAGCTGACGACAAGTTGGTTTGGGTTTACATCGTGAGGTCTCTAGCTTTTTGGGTGTTAGTGTTTTATGTTACCGAGCTAAAGATTGTTAGTGAAATTGCTTTGGTCGCGAGGTCTCGAGTTGGTCTAATGTCATACATTATAGCTGCGAGAGTTAGCGAGTAACTCATTTCATACAATTGTCGCTAGCTCTCATGTTTGTTTAATGTTAGCATTTTTAGGCCACGAGCTAGTGACTAGATAGTTTGTGGTTAGGTTTAATGGTTATTGCTAGCTCGCGAAGTTAAATGTCTGAAGACCTGATCAAGCCGCAAACTTGCGAGTGAAGTGCTAGCGGTTAAGAGATAAACAATTTTATGTTGGCGAGTACACGACAAGGGTTAAAGTTACCACTATCTCCAAGTCGCTGTGGTGACGAGGACTTAACATTTGTGGTCGAGAATTGGCGAGTGCCAGTTCAGTTTCCCTCAGTCACTAGATCTCGAGGTTATGAAGGCTTACCATTTTCAGCTTGTGAGTTGGAGATAGAGAGAGTCGTAAGGGCTTTTCGCTAGGCCGTGAGATTTTCTAATGGGCAGTCTTCTAGGCAGAGAGTTGACGACTGTGTGCCACGTGTTTTAATTACTTAAAGTTAATATCTTGAAATCGCCAATATTTTTTTTTATGGTTTGAAAATAGCTTGAAATCGCCAATATTTTATTTTTATGGTTTGAAAATAGCTTGAAATCGCCAATATTTTTTTTTAATGGTTTGAAAATAGCTTGAAATCGCCAATATTTTATTTTTATGGTTTGAAGATAGCTTGAAATTGCCAATGCAAATATTTTTCTGGTTTTAAAAACATTACAATTCGCCCATGCAATTATTTTTTGGGTTTTAAAAACAGTACAATTCGCCAGGATTTTTCACAAACTTTGAGCGATCACGACTAATTTGCCAATGGAGATTATTATTTTTCTCTGTAGGCTGCAAAAAATCACCAATAAAATTAAAATTTTCTTTAGAATTATACAACTTTTGCTAGGTTTTTACACCTTGTCTAAGGGAGGGTTTTCTTAAAGTTTTCCCTGCTCCATAGGCTCAGACAACTCCATGTCTCTAGCTTGCAGGAATTTATATACTGGAAGAAGATTGTTTACTGGCACTCTAGCTTGTGTACCATAAACCAGTTCAAAAGGTGACATTCCAATGGCCCTCTTGACAGTAATTCTGCCAACCCACAAAGCTAATTTCAACTTTTGATCCCATGACCTCTTGTTCTCTTCTAAGATTTTCTTAATAATGTTCAAGAGGCTTTTATTACTGGATTCAACTTGTCCATTCCCTTGAGGATGATAGGGTGAAGAGTAGGACATAATTATCCCATGACTAGTGCAAAATGTAGCAAACTCTTCAGACCTAAAACTCATAGCATTATCCATTACTAATTTTGCAGGGACTCCGAATCTAGTTATAACATTATCTATCAGGAAATCGATGACAAATTTACTTGTAGCTCTCCTGGTGGGTATGGCTTCGATCCATTTAGTAAAATAGTCAGTTGCTACTATAATCCACCTGTGGCCTCTTCCTGATCTTTCAACAATTTCTTCAATAAAATCAATGCCCCACTAGACAAAAGGGGCTTCCACTGTGACCGGATTTAAAGGTAAAGCTCCTTCATATTTTAGCTTGGATGAAAACCTTTAACATGGGTAACATTTCCTAACATGTTCATGAGCATCTTTAAATAAGGTAGGCCAATAATACCCAGCCCAGACTATCTTTCCAGCAGTTGTCTTAGCAGAGTAATGACCTCCGCATACTCCATCATGCATTTGAATCAACACTTTCTTGGACTGGAATTCATCCAAACACATTAGTAATGCCCCATCTCTATTTCTCCAAAAAAGGTCACCCTGAATGAGAACATATTTTTGAGACTTAAGTTTTAGTGTCCTTTTCTGATTTTGGGTCATCCCTTCTGAAAATGTAGCATCTCTCAAGAAATGTACTACTTCTGAATACCAGGGTTGCTTTTCAATGCTGGTGACTACAATGTTTTCAACTTCAACATTGTTTAATTCAACATCAAGAAGATTGGATTCAACCATAAGCTTGGCCAGGCCTAAGCCTCTCACCAATTTGGTGATCTTTATTTCCAAATCAAATTCTTGGATTCTATTAATCCATCTGCACCTTTTGCCTGTGACCTCAGATTGGGATAAAATATCCTTGACTGCAGCATGTGGAACATAAGCAACTACTTGTGCATTTACAAGATATGGCCTAAAAGCCTTAACAAATTTAACCAAAGCATATGCATGTTTTTCCATGATCTCATACCTTAATTCTGCTGCTTGTAAAGACTTGCTATAGAAAGCTATGGGATGTTCAAATCCCTCATTATCCTTTTGCAACAACACTGTGACTACTGTATGATATGAAGCAAAAGAGAACAAAGAAAAGGGCTTACTATAATCTGGGGATTTCAACACAGGTGCTTCCTGAATAACTCTTTTAATCTCAACAAAAGCCTTTGAAGCTTCTTGATCCCAACAAAATTGTGTATCCTTCTTGAGTAGAGTAACAATGGGCTTTACCACCTCTGCATAGTTTGCAATGAATCTTCTAACAAAATTAACTTTGCCTAAAAAAGACTGAATACCTTTAACACTCTTTGGTTCAGGCACATTGTTTATTGCTTCAATTCTTTCAGGGTCTATCTTTACCCCTTCCTTGGAGACAATATGCCCCAACAACTTCCCTTCAGTAACAACAAAGTGACACTTCTTGGGGTTTAATGACACACCAAATTCCAAAGCCTTACTGAACACTTGTTCCAAATGTCCACAGTGGTCATCAACCTTTTTGGAGAAACATGTTAAATCATCTTGGTACACAACCATGATGATGTTGATGAATTCTTTGAAGGCTACATCCATTTCTCTTTGAAATGTATCTCCATCATTTTTTAATCCAAATGGCATTCTTACATAAACATATGTTCCCGAAGGGGTGGTGAAAGCGGTTTTGAATTGCTCAGATTCCTTCACTAGCACCTAATTATACCCTGGGAAACTGTCCATCATTGAAAAAACATCATAGCCAGTTACTCTCTGCAGCATGGCTTCCATATTGGGAGAAGAATAATTATCCTTCAGGGAAGCAACATTTAAATTTCTAAAATCAACACACAATCTTATGTCCCCATTTTTTCTTTCTAACTGGGACCAAATTGGAGACCCATGAAGAATGTCTTATAGGTTTAATAATCCCCCTTTCTCTTAGCTTAGTCAATTCTTGCTGCATCTTGGTTTCTAGCAGGGGATTAATAGGTCTCTGCTTTTGTCTAAAAGGCTTAGCATCTAGAAGTAAAGGAACTTCATGCTGAAACAGGTCTTGTCTATACACCTTTAGGTTTTCATAGGACCAAGCAAACACATGCTTATATCTTTTCAATAAATTAATAAGATTAGTTTTGACATGAGGAGGCAATTTTTTTCCAATGTATACCAACTTAGGGGATAATTCTGTCCCCAAGTTTACTTTCTCCAAATCTTCTAACTTGGTAGTAGATTGCTGGTGCAGGTGATTGTCATTATAGTTGAACATGCCCTCAAGCTATACCAACCCTTTCGGTATCTCATTTGTTCCAACTGAACCAAGTCATTGCCGAATACTATCTCTCTGTTGTCAATCACCTCTACTAATGCATTGCAGTCAATTTTCTATCCATCATAATCATCAATGCATTGTATGAACCTAATAATATCTTCATCATCGGCAAAAACTTGCCAATAAAACACATTATCAAGGATGGCAGGCCTAGATTTTATTTCCACAGTGGATATGCCGGTTAGTGTTGCATCCTCATTTTTTAATGCAACATAAGCTAAAAAGTCTGCCATGATATTCTTTGATCTCTCTATCCAATTAATAGAAAACGCACTAAAATGCTCAATGACATCCCAAACTGCATGCTTATATCTTTTCAATCTATCATTTTTTGATGCATATTTGGATCTTACTTGAGAGACAACCAATTTTGAATCTCCTAAAACTTTCAACAGTTGTATCCCATGCCTCTTTGCAACTTCAACTCCCAATAATAGAGCTTCATATTCTGCAGTGTTGTTTGTGCACTGAAAGGCTAATAAAAAAGAATATTTAAAAGTTATACCTGATGGGGATACAAAAAGAACTCCTGCTCTAGACCCTTCTTTGGAGCAAGCTCCATCGAAATACATTTGCCATAGACCATGCTGTTGTGATTCTAATTCAATCACAATGGAGTTAGTATTCTTTAACTGAGGTAAAATTGGTTGTACTCTAAAGTTGTCAAGATCCACATCAATCATACAATTGAGCATGCTAGGATCTACATTTTCAATTACTCTAGGAGCACGTGGTTCTCAGTATAACTTGACTTGATTCCCATTGATTGGGATGGTAGCATAAGATAAATCCAATTGGACATTTCCACCTACTGCTGCTGTCCACTGCCTGGATAATAACATGCCATAATGAGGCTTAGTGTCAGTGACAATAACATCCATCTTATAGGTCGCTTTAGGGATTGCTGCTATCTTCGCTTCAACATCTCTCATTGTACCTATCACAGGCACTTCTCTGTTATCCATAGCATAACATTTCCCATATACTGTAGTCATTGATAATCCTAATTCTTTCATAACACTATAAGGCATTACATTAGTAGCCGCACCTGAATCTATCATACAATTTTTTATCAACCAGTTATTCACTAACAAAGTGACATAAAAAGGATCTACATATGAAGGCTCTTGAGTAATAGTTGTTCCAACATAAACCTTTGGGGTTTGGAACTCCTGATCCTTTCCATTTTTAACAAAACCGGTGGGTAGGACTGTGTTATTGTCAGATATATTAGAAAACAAAGACAAGACAACTTCTCTATGTTCTTTTATTTTCAGTAACTCTATTAATGGGACAATAACTTTCATTTGTGTAAGAGCCTGAGCCATGTCAAATGTGGAATTGTTTCTCAACTGAACATTAGCTTTAACTCTTTCTGTCTTAGGTTGACTCACCTTATTTGTTGTGGTAGCTCCTTGTGTATTATTTGTATTTTTATCATCTGTACTCTTGGGTACATCTTTAATTTGATCTTTCTTTTCTTGACCCATTTGAGGGGTAGTAGCACTACTTGTTGCCTTTTTCTGAAAAACCTCTTTTATAAACATAGAACCAGGTTCACCTTGATCACTATCCTTTTTGGTGCTCCTTAGGTTATAATTGTGCTTTGCCTTAGCTATAGCAGCCTTGGTGAGATTTTTCACTTCTTCCTCACTAGGCCTTCTAAGATGAACTTCTTCATCTTCAATGGTTACCACATTTAGAGTAGGATGCCAATCAAGTGTTAGTTGCCCTTGAAAGGACCTTTTACTGTCCAACACATCACTAAATTCACTTTGTACAGATTCCTCATCACTTTCTACAATGGTTTCAAACATATTAATATCAGGCTCGACCTCTTGTCTCATGGACTCTTCTAGGGCTTGAGCAATTGCACACTGATGAGGAGAATGTGGCCCGTCACAAGCAATACACCAAGGAGTTTTCTCTATGTTGTGAACGTTTTTTCCTTTTAAGTGATCAGGGGTGTCTTGGCTCTGAACATTTTTAGGCTTCTCATTCTAAGGTTTACCATAATTCCAGTTGGTATTATAAGGCATATCATGCAATCTAGGAGGTCTATCTTGCCAATTATAGTGAGGCTTATCATTTTTATTTACCTTAGCAATTAGATCCTTCATAGCAGTGACTAACTTTTCTATCTTATCTTCCTCCTTAGCAACTTTATTTGGTTGTTGTTTTGTTTCCTGCCATAGCCTACCATAAGTTCTTCTTCCTAATTTTCTGGATGCTTTCCTATTGCTCTCCACATTGATAGCAATTCTGAAAGCATCTCTCAGGCTATGTGGATTCTTATCCCTTAAAATATAAGCCATTTTGGAATCAAATGCATTGTAATAAGTGTTTAGGCACATGTTATCATCCAATCTCATCACCTGATATAACCTATGCATGGCTTTCTGAAATCTAGCATTTAAATCCGTGAACATTTCATTATCAGATTTTCTAATATTATTGAATTCATTTAACATCAAACTCACATTTGTTTTGTCACCATATTGTTCTTGAAAGCAATTCTTGAAATCCTCCCAAGACCCAATGCTATTAATAGGGAGACCCCTATACCAATCTCTTGCATCATCTATTAGGGACTGGACAAATAATTTCATTATGACATCCTCATCTACTATCTCATAATCATTTATCAAATCACCATAAGATTTTAAATGCTCCTCTGCACTAATTGCATTATTTCCAGCAAATTTATGGAGTCTATCTCTTAACTCAGTAGGAACATGGTGGGGATATCCTGGGATTCCATCAAAAAATAACTGTCTATACTGTTCTAAGTTGATAGGTCTCCTTTGGAAAGGGTTAACAACATTGTTATTACCCATGTTCATTCTCACAGTAGGGATTTGAGTCTGAGAGATTTGATTATTCTAGTTGATTACAGGGGCTTGACTAGCTATTGCTATATTGACAGGCAAAGTGGGATGAATTTTAACAGGGGGGAGGGAAACTTACTGAGGAACAGGCTTATTGAGATCTTCTAATGGGATGATGATAGGGGGAGCTTTTAGATAACCAATTTTTCTTTTAACTTCTTGGTTAGCTGCCTCTAACTCAGCTTTCTCTAACTCCATTTGTAGATCTTCTTTCTCTTTCCTTATTCTTTCCATCTCCCTCTCATGTGTTGATAATCTATGGGAGATCTCCACCGTAGTCTTTGATCCTGATCCACCTTCCATGCATTTTTGCTTCCCTTTATCAACCTCATTTCTAACAGGTTGTGGGTTACTAAAAACCTCCTTATTTGGTTGGATTACTGACTTATATGATGGTTTGGCTTTGGGAACTAGAATCTCCTTGATCACGGGACCTTCATCATCACTCTTTTCCTTTTCTTGGGCCAATAATTCAAGATCAACAATCTGCCTAAGAAGCCTATCTCTTTCCATCAATTTTGCTTTGACTTCCTTCTCCCTATTTGCTTCCTTTTGGGCTCTTAAAGAGATTAAGTGATGAACCTTTCTATTTAGGTCCTCTATTTCTTGGGACACTTTATCTTCATCAGGGAAGATTTCCTCAGAGTTAGATAGGTTAACTTGGTCTATATCAATCAAGCTAATGTTTCCATCAACTGTTCTAGGCATAGAATTTCTGACTACATTAGAACTACTTCTGTCTCTCTCGGAAAAACTAGCATGAGATATATCTCGATTTAAAACATGAACATCATCTATATTTCCAAATAATCCAGAATGGAAACCTAAAACATCATGTTCAGATTCTTGGGAAGAAGAATTAGACTTTGCATAAACAGGTCTATCAGATACCTTACCAGTATTGTTACTTTTCTACACCCATGCAACATTTGATGACTCATGTAATACTGATCTCTTCTGACCTCTTCGTGATTGTTCAGGTAATCCCTCCTCCAGTGTCTCACGAGGATGCTTTTTCATGAAGGATCTAGTATTCTTTCCTCCTTGCATTGAGCTTGTTTCCTTTTTTGAATTTTTCTTATTTTAAAAGGACTAGTTAATACTAACAGATTCGCCACCCACAAAACTATGGGAAATATGAAAACAAGCTTGAACAAAATATTGTAAATCTTCAGACCAAAATCACATATCAAATATCGTGAAAATTTCTAAATAAAGATATCCAGACAACACTGATATTTCATTGAAGCACCGATCTGTACGATAGACACACCATGATCATTCCGAACTAATCCAAGTACCAATCTACACCTGGGTTCACACAATGACTTTGCCCAGCAGAGTCGCCACTTTTGTTGTTCTCAAATTCTGATTCCCCCTAAAATCCGTTATAATAAAATAATAAACTCTGTCTACAAAAGAGAAATCAAGGAGAAGGAAACTTCAGAGCAACATATGACAAGGTTTGATGAAACTTCTACACTTCAAACTTATCCAAAGTTCAGGCAGATATACCTTATGTGAATTGAATTCACACTTTTAAAAGATAGATCCACAGTAAACCAGTCCGAAAATCAATGAAAATTATTGCCTCAAAACTAACTGAAACAAAGAAAGAAAGCTTATGCTCCTGTTCAGTATCGACCTACAAGATATGTAAAAGATAACCACAATAGATACCAGTGCCTTATCCAGGCCACATAGTCATCTAAGTTTAAACAATAATCTCACAATTAAACATCTCCATACATCCCATCACCTTGACTTTTATAAACCCCACATATGCTTGACATACATAAGAATTTACCCTCATCAAACTAGATAGCACTCATCAAATTCAAAGTCTCCCACAAGGAATTTACTGATAGAAATGATCCCTACATATTTAATTTCCCTCCCGAAGATAAAATCTAAGAAACACATCTATTTAAGATTGCCTTACAACCCATACTCAAATGAATAACCCTAGATTACTCAAATTGAAAACACTAAATATTTGCAAGCACACTTGAAGACATCATAGATTCTAGGCTCAAAGTTGATGGTCTGTGTATTGATATTAATTCAGAAAATATTACAAAAACACTTGAATGTTCTCCATAAGACTTAGAAAAAGCTCAGATAAATTTCTGCAGCGTTTCCCTACAATTTCTTGCGATCCCCTTTTTCTACAGTCCTGGTATCCATTTATAATAATATGGATGCATACAAAGCTTCAGACTTTCCTAGGAGAATTTGTTACAACTATACTTTGTTCAAAAAATAGTTACAAGTCTCTTTCTGACTTATCGACCTTTTCAGTTGGTAACTCTTCTGCAATACCCTCTAACTGTCCTAGAGCATCTTCCAACTGATCTGGAGCATCTTCCTCTTGCATCGCATATTTCATGGACCATTCTTGGAAAAGATCATCAATAGGCCATGAGTGACCAATAAGCCTTTTATTCAACTTTAATAACTTTTTCCAAGCATTCCTTACTTTCCTTACCTCTGACTCCAAAAACCCATAATGTGATTTGATCTTCTCCGTTTCCTCAATTGTTTTGAAAAATAGTGATGTGTCATCTTTATTAATTATTTCATTTACCCTTAAGGATAAATAAGCCCCTAACTCATCCAGCCATACCTGTTTATCTTTCAACTGATTTTGATTAACAAAACCTCCAGGAAACAATGCAAATTTATGCTCAGTATACTCTTTCCTATACAAGTTGGCCTTCCTCTGCACATTAGCTCTTCCTTCTACCACCTTTGTCAAATGCTTGGTCAACTCACATGTGGACTTAATAAAAGCATCAGACCCAGCTTCATCATATGATGCACACATCAGTTCTAAGTCCACTTCTATGGGCAACCATTTATTCAGAATGGGCTCTAAAATAGCCTTGTCCTCATTTAACTCACTAAGAGTGTCCAAGATCCTCTTCATATTTATGTGTACTATGGGAGCATCAATTTTATTAGCAAAACTCAAAATTGTAGCCTTTATCTTCTCCTCATATTTGCTTGCAAATAAGGCCTGAGCTTGTTTCATCTTCTCCAATTCATGTTGATAGGTCTCAGCTGGATGAAAACCAGAAAGCATAGGAGAAGGAGGGAATTATATGATGGGACTAGTAGGAGGAGGTCTTGCTGGAGATGAAGAGATTGCCAAGGTAGAGGACTCACCTCCTTGGTATTGTCCCATCAGCTGACTTTGAAGCTTGGCAATGGTACTGTCCTTGTTGGCTACCTCTTTCTTTGCTTCATTATAAGCCTTTAGAACTGTCTCCAATTTGTTTTGAAGATCAACACTTTCTTTTGCTTCCTTCTCTGCTACAGCTACACTGAACTTAGCAGTCTCCAAAATAGTACTAGCTGCTTCCACCACCCCTGTGTCCTGGACTCTCCTAACTATCATTCCTCTGAAGAGATTAGACTCTGAGGTGTCCTTCCTTCTTCTACCCTCATCTCTTTTAAGGGACCACATTACCAGAGAGGCATCATCTTTGCTAAATACCACTCCTTTCATTGGCTTGGTTTCCTTTCTGACCACTTCCAGGACCAATGCATCATCTATATCCCATTCAGGGAGAATTAACACACCAGCTTTTGAAACCATTTCCCTTCCAGCCTCAGGAGTGATGGCTTTGAATTCAGCCATCATTTCTTATTTGACCTCTTCTTCTATTGAAGTTGTATCTTTATGAGGCTGTTCACTTATTCTTTTTGCACATCTAATCTTGAACTGATCAATATTCTGTTTCCATAGAAACTGTATGAAAGCAACTGATGCAACAAAATTGATGTTAGCTAGGAATTCTTCACTAGCTTGCTTGACAGTGATGTCCAACTCTTTTCCTTGTAGCTCACCATCAGTTATGTCCATTTCAACATTGGGTGGCTCCTTTGACATTCCTTCTTGAGTCTCATTGTAGGTGTATGCAATTTCACCTAGACTCCCTAATTGTAATAATTGCTCCGCCATAGCTTGCTCATCTCCTATATGAATTGGGGACAGAGGTAGAGTACTGAGGGTCGTCGGTTTCAATTTCTTTTCCTACCCTCTGCCTTTTTGGTGAATCCTGAATCTCTATAATATCTTCAATGGCCCTCTTCCCTTTGGAAGTGACACTGGCATCATCACAGTGTATTTAGATTTTTTCTGCATTATATAGTTACTTGGTGGAACAACCTTGGCAAAGCCAGGCTTGGATAGGACCAATTTATCCCTATCAGGATCATTCTGCATTATGGCCTCTCTCTTCTCCTTCAGGGTTTGCATTAAATCCTCAGGATAAAGAATCAAGAATTTAATCTTTTCCTCAAATGGGGTAAAACTGGAAAGAGGATCATAGCTAGAATCAAATTGGTGGATGAAGTCAAGGTCTCTCTTGTAGGCAATCCACTTCTCCTTCCTTAGCTCCTGCTCATCTAGACTGAATTCATTCCTGATCAAATCTTCAGGAAACTGAAATTGATGAGGCCTGATCTTACATACTGCCCTCTTTCTAAACATGCCGTTGAAGAAATCTTCAAGGTCGACACACCTTGATACTGCAGTTGATAACATGTACAGTGTAAAGAATTCTTCAAAGTACTTCCATCCACCTTTGGTTATTACAAAATAATGAGCCATTGTGATGGTTGGGAAAATTGTCCCTTTACCCCTGTTGGTCAACTCGGCTTCCTGCACTCCACCAATTTGTCTCAACACCTCTGCAATCCCTATCTTCAATGGAATTTGATAAGGCAGTAAGTAGGGGGGTCCTCTGAAACCATATATTCTCAAAACAGTAGAGATTGGATACAAATACATATCTCCCCAGTTATGAACAATCTTGATGTCCCCTGAAAACTCTTTGTTCCTAAGGAATTCCAAGAGAGCCTTGGGAATCCTAGGGTTTTCTGCACATAACAACACTCTAATCTTAGATGCAAAGCATCTATCAAACTTCAGATTAGTCTCATCCTTTCTATCCCAAGATAGAACAGTACTCCACAATTGCACTGACATCTCCTCTTTATCCATGACCTTAACCAGGTCCATCTCTTTTGCAAAATAATCCACCCCTTTGATAAGAAACATATGCATCAACAAGGAATACCATCCAAATGGCTTGTCTACCTTACCATTTTTAATTCCTACTAGGCCTGCATGGATAGCATCAGTGAGGAAAGGAGCAAAGTCAAATGTTATGGCTAGGGAAGCGTTCAAAATTTGGGCGATCATTAACATATAATGGATTGGCATGTTTTTCTCGGCATCTTCCCCAAAAATTTGACACAGTGTCCAGTACATACCCTTATCTCTCAAGGTAAACAGATTCAAGGAAAATGGCTCCATTGTGCTAGGGCCTACAACTGTTAACCCCCCTATTTTGACAAAGAATTCTCTCAATGGGCCACTCCTAAGATGATCTCTTTGGGCATTGTAAACTTGGGTTAATGCCTCAAAATCAATAGGCTCAAGATCGATCGAAGCTTCACTAAGCTTGAAAACATTTCTAAATTCTTCATCCTTGATTTCAACTAGGGCTGATCCCTTTATGTTTCTGATGCATCTTGCAGCAGGGTCATAACTTTGTGCTATTAAGGTCAACAAATCAACGTCCATGAACACACCGGGGACCACAAGTTTTCCCACATCTAAATCCTAGATACTATTCATAGGGGAAGAGGCATGTCTTTTACCAAAACCCACTTTAAACAAACTGAGACCGGATATCCCTATTTCAGGGTCCCTCAACCAATTTCCTTTATCATATAAACCATCTCCAATTTTCAGACAGGGATTCTTTGGTACTAATTCCTTATCTCTAGCCCCAACATTGGTCGACATGGTTAACTGCTCAAGAAAATCATCACAAATATTTCGGTCCTGGTAATTTACCTTCTCTGTTAATTCTCTTTTGGGTCCCATTTTAAAAGTATGCGACTGAGCCAATTATCAATCAAAACAATGTTCTAACAGCACAAGACTACAATTCAACAATCTTTAAGCAAAGGGTAAACAAAGAACAAGGGAACCTGATTTTAGCTCGAAGCAACTCTGCTCTGCACCAGTGCTCTCTGCAACTACTTCTATGGAATGATACCCTCATTCAATTGATGCGGGAACATATATGGCAATTTGGCTCCTTAACTACAACATTAACACTGCATGCTTCGGTCGTCCCTTCATAATTTAATTCATGCAAGAATTCAAAAATTTGGCTCCAATAGGTCAGAACAGCTCCGAGTATTTTTTCCTTTTCTGATTTTGCTGTTTCGTAGAGCGTAAAACGCTTGCAGGTTCATCTAACGAAATGACGCCGACCGTCTGATCAACTGAAACTTGATCGACTTTTAGCTTTTGACTTTTCCTCATTTGGCAATGGACTGAAAAACCTTTTCGCTATTTCGCAATAGGTAACCATCTTGCATCTTGTCCTCGCAAAACTGCGCTAGCCATCTGATCAATTGAAACTTGATCAGTCTTTACTCCGTCTTAACCTAGTGGTTTATATTACTAACTGTGCTCAAATCGGTTACCGCTAACCATTTTTGCCATTTCGCAAATGGTAACAAGCTCACATCTTTGGGTTGCGAAATAACGCCCGCCGTCAGATCTTTCTTGAGATGCTCGTCCCTTATCAAACTGTTAGAACCTGCAGACTTGGGCCCTCTGAATCACACTTTCCACTTTGGCATTCGATCCCTTTGGACTGACGTGATCTGGAAGTCACATGTAACTTTATGATTATGGACTGTTCATTGGAATGCCATGTCATTTTGCCATTTCGTGAAAGCTAACTTTCGAGCACCTTTGGGGCGCGAATCAATGCAGGTCGTTGATTATTCTTAGAATTTCTCACTCTTTACTTGTTAAAACATGTGCACTTTGATCTCATGAAATAACGAGGGCCATCCGATCAGATAGAACATGATCGATCTTTAATCTTCAGTCGAAGCTTGGACATCGGGCCCACCAAAACCTTTCGCTACTTTGCGATAGGTAATCTTCGATCATCTTTATCTCATGAAATAATGCGGGCCGTTAGATCTTAGGGACTCGCACCACTGTTACTCTTTATATGAACCACTTCACCTTGGCCCACCATATTTTTGCCATTTCGCAAGTTGTAAACCGCGGGCACCTCCCGGCTGCGAATCAACGCGGGCTGTTGATCTCTTTGCAAACTAATCGCCCTTTAGCCAAGGGAGAAGTCCTTATTGCTGGGTTCTGCCAAACCTTTTTGCTATTTTGCGATAGGTAACTTTCAGGCATGTTGAGTTCGCGAATCCACGTGGGCCATTAGATTAACTGAGAGTTGATCGAATTTTACAAGGCCCGACGAACATTAGAAAAGGCAGATTTAAAGGAGAATAAAAATTAAAACATTTAAAGGGACCGCCTAGGTAAATAGCAACGGGTGGAAACACTTTGCATGACAAAAGGACCCATCACTTAAGTGAATAAAGTAACGCAGGATTAGAAACCAAAGGTTTTTTCTCAAAAATTGAAGCGACTTAAAACCTAAAACCCTGAACTCCTTAGGACTTAAAACAATTTTGAAGCATCCAGGGCATACCGGACTCAAAATTTTCAAAAACCTAGCCAATTATGGACTGAGAACATCTATTTTTAAAACAGTGATAACACCGGGTTAGCCATATCTATAGAGAAGGTAATGGTGATGCCGATAGACTTTCTAAATTGGGTATAACCGTCAGTGACCCCCCCGAAGATCCACCGATGTTGTTTTCTGTTGGGCCGATTGACATGCTCTTCTCACTCAGGTTGGGTCCTTTGAAATATGACACTTACCGGTGGGTCTCCTGATAGGTGCACACTCTCTGTTTCTATCTGCCCCCTTCGGTTGTGGAGAAAACTGGTGCTCTATTCCCCGGTAGCCGTGACTCCCACTCTCCACCCTTTGGTCTTGGTTTCGGTGGAAAGATCGACCGACTGCTTTGTTAACTGGTTAAGGTCTTCTCTTATCATTGTGATGTGACACATTGCCGACACTATTGATTAGTGCCAGCTTTTGGCTCATGGCCATTTAATACAAGTGTACTTGAGTATCCAGTTATGACTGTATCCTTCAAGATTTGTTTATGATCACTTGATGCTTAAAGTTGGTCGGCATCAAGTCGACATCAAGTTGAGGAGGTTTGGAATAGATGGTTAGTTGGATACCGTCTACTCACGTGTGTGGGCATTTATTGGAGATGTAGGTGCAGGATGTCGTATTCTCTGGTTCAAATCCTTTCTATTTAATAAAGGAATACCCCTTCTTTCCACCATATTTTTATTTCCTCTTGGAAAATCGGTATGGAGATCCCAATCCTCCTCGAAGTTACTTGACGACAGATGGCTTTCCTGGATGAAATCACGGACATGCATCTACAAGAGGTCCCTTTCTCTCGACATCCCCTCATTCTCCACAACTTAAACAGGATCCTGGGAAAGGAATTTCTTATGGCTTACCACAGGTACAAAGCCAATGCTAATATTCCAACCTTTTTTCTTGCAATTTTAATCTACATGGGGACTAGTAAGCAGCAAGCAAAACTACTAACCCAGATGATGTTCAAGCACCACTTGTTGGGAGAAATAGATGCTATATTGGACAATATTGATGCTAATCTCAAAATTCCGCTTCCCCAAAACTACTATATGTCACTTAGCAATGAAGCAAAGGTGAAGAAGCTCGTGACTGTTAATTCTCTGGATTTTGTATCCTTCCAAGCAACTTGGCCCGTCATCTCAAGGAACATTAAGTTCCTTTTGAAAGCGGTTGGTATACAAAGTGGTTTCATGTCGAATTGGAGGGAAATTTTTATCTGTGGTGAAGATTTAGCGATGACTGATGACCTCAGGATCCTTGAGAATGGTGATCTGGTGGATGGAAACAACTGGGGCTTTGGGCTGGGTGAAGAATGGCATCCAAATGACTACCGACTCCCTAAGGAGAAGGTAGAATCGATAGCTCATTTGAATTGTGGCCCTGAATGTCCCATTGTCTTAGATGCGGCCAATGCACTTGTGGAAGATGCTTCTGATGACTCTTTGTGACTCCGGTTGACTGTAAGCCCTCCGGTCTCTCTGCCTTTTGAGATTGTTTATTTTTGTCTTATGACCTTTGCGTCTTTAAGAGGTCTTTAGGATGTCGGTATATTGTTGCTCTCATCGAGTCCTGTGTTGATTTCTCTTTTCCATGGGTTAGAGCTATGGTAGGAGGTTTTCTTCTTGATTCTTTCCCCCTACCGCTCTTATTGAATCAAGCCTTGTATTCTCCTTCTTTTTTAATACAAGGGTACTGCCCCTCTGCAACTATTTACTTATTAAAAAAAAAAACCATATGCGAAGGAGATTTGGTCGATCATAGGTGATCGAATTGGGTAAGTAAGAGGTCAAAGGCCTCTGGTATTGAGCTTAACTGGGACTGTAATTAGGCATGGTTGATGCTATCTCTGGCAGTTTATTCTTCTAGATTGTTGTCCAATTATCTTGAGGTTGTTATAACCTCTCTGTAGTCAGTGAGACTCTTTTGTAATGAGCAGTACGCTCTAAGCAATGTGCCTTCTTGCAAGTGCATGCCCCTCATTGTATCACATACTTTCTACAAAAGTATCATCTGACTATGGGTAGGCTTCCCACCGTGGTTTTTCCCTTTACCGGGTTTTCCATGCACAAATCATGATGTTATGTGGTATGGTTGCATTGTGTTAATTCTTTGTTTCATTCTTAAGTTTTATTGCTTACCAGTATCTGTTTCTGCTATTCCGGTATTCAATGTTTATGTGCTCCAGTTAAAGGTTATAAAGTGGTTTGATTAATATAATATGTTAACAATTGATTCACCTCCCCCCACCTCTCAATTGTTCACTAGTTATCCTAACAACAAAAGTAGAAACAAATTCAATAAGTACAAGTTTGATGAACAAAGAGAATGATAGGGTGGATGTTATGTGTGTGGTGACAAACAATAAACCAATAATCTTCCTTAGTGAGTGGGAGACAAAGAGGAATAAATGAACAAGATCCACTCTAGCACTAGGTTCATGTTGTCATGGATAGCCAACAAGCTGAATTTCAGGCTTCACTTATCCATTTTTTAGGCAAGCTTTATGGTCATTTTGTTTCTATATCAATAGATACTAGAGCTATAGAGTATTTCATAGACCCTAAGTATCTAAACTACTAGTTAGACTAGCACATGCAAAATTCTTGGTCAGCCCAATATGGAAATCAAGTAGAGAAAATAATGGATTCATGTCCATTTTGCAATGAGTTAGAACTTCCAAGTTTTCAAACCCAAGTAAATCTCTTTATTTCTCCTCTAGGTTCTTATGACATAATTCTAGGAATTAATTGGTTGGCCAAACATAAATCAATAGTCAACTATGAAGATAAGGTGGTTAATTATCTTGATGATTATGGAAATCCCATTAAGATTTGTGGAATTCAAAGACCACTTGAGCTTTATCATATCTTAGCCATGCAGCTTAAGGAAGCTCTTAAGAAGAGTTGATCTATTTTTGTGGTGCAAGCTAATGATGTTAATATTTCAAAATCTATGCTAGATGATTATCCGATTCTTGGGGAATTTCAAGATGTATTCCTAGAAGATCTTATTGAGTTACCTCCAAAGCAAGAATTTGATTTCTCTATTGATCTTCTACCCGAAACAAAACCACAATCTAAAGCTCCTTATCATATTACAAAAATTTATGAGCTAAAGGTGCAACTACAAGAACATTTGAACACGGGTTTTATTAGGCCAAGTGTATCACCATGGGGTGCTCTTGTTATTTTTGTAAAAAAAAAATGATGGTAATATGCATCTTTATATTGATTATCACCATAAAAAATAAATATGCTACCAAGGATTGACAATTTTTTTAACCAAATGAAGGGAGCCACTATATTTTCCAAAATATATCTTTGATTGGGATATCATTAGTTGTGAATCAAGGAGGATATTCTAAAAATAAATTTAAAATGTGATATGTTCACTATGAGTTCATAGTGTTTCCATTTGGTTTAACTAATGCACCAACAACATTCATGAACCTCATGAACAATGTTTTCTAGGATTGTTTAGATGATTTTATATTAATATTCCTAGATGATATGTTGATCTATACTAAAGAAAGGAAGATCATGAAAAACATCTTAGGGTAGTGTTGCTATATTTGTGAGAACATAAATTATTTGGCAAATTATCCAAATGTACCTTTTATCAGGATAAGGTACAATATTTGGGTCATATTATTTCAACGGATGAAACTGTGGTTGACCCTGAGAAATTCAAGGCGATTCTAGAATAGCCTATGCCACAAAATGTGTCAGAGATTAGAAGTTTTATGGGTCTTGTTGTATATTATCACAAGTTTGTAGAGGGATCAAAATTGCAACACCTTCTACTTCACTTGAAAAAAAGGGTAAAAATTGTGAATGGGCAAAAAGGTATGAGAAAGCTTTCCAAGAATTGAAAGAAAAGCTCACTACCACACCCATCTTGGTTATACTGAATTTGAATGGTTGGTTAACCATTATTACCGATGCCTCAGGAGATGGAGTAGGTGATGCATTGATGCAAAATGGACTGGTTGTGACTTACGAATCTAGAAAAACAAAACTATATGAAATCAACTATGCTCCTCATGGCTTGGAATTAGTGACCATTGTTCATGCTTTACAAATGTGGAGGCATTATTCATTGGGTAAGCCTTTTGAGTTGAAAATGATCATTTGGGGATTAACTACATTTTCACTCTACCCAATCTTAATGTGAGATAGAGGAGATGGTTATAATTCATTAGTGAGTATGAATTTAGAATTGAATATATAAAAAGAAAAGAAAATTGAGTAGCTAACACCCTTAATAGGAAAAAAGAATTTTGTAGTCATAGCCACCACCAAGACTAATTTAAGACAACAAGTTGTGCATAAACTATCAGCAAATGAGCACTACAATAGAGTTAAGCAGCCATTAACAAAATATCTTTCATATCCTCGATTTGATGGATATATGTGTGAATCTAATGGATTAATGCAGTATCAAGGGATAATGTATATTCTAGATTCTAGAGATTTAAGTAAGTTTATCCTCGAATAAGTCCATAATACACCTTACTCGGGTTACCCTGGAGTGATCAAAATGGTTGCAGAATTGAAGTCCTTATATTTTTCGCTAAAGCTTAGGAAATATATGGTAACATTTGTGCTCGATGTCTAGGGTGCCAACAAGTTAAGGCTGAGAATATGCATCCAATTGGAATTTATTTCCCCACAATATACTAGAATACGAATGACAAGCAATTAGTACGGATTTTGTTTAGGGACTATCATTGTGAAAGAATCAACATGATTGCATTCTAGTAGAAGTGGATAAGTTGACAAAGGCAACACATTTTATCCTTGGAAATCTCAAACATGGATCATGAGTATTAGCTAAGAAGTTTGTTTAGGAAATATTTTTTCTTCACGGAGTTCCTGAAATCATCATTTTGGATAGGGACACATGATTCACTTCTAGATTTTGGACAATGTTGAATGCAACATTGGAAACCAAATTGAACTTCAGTTCAACATATCATCCTTAAACAAATGCGCAAACGGTGAAAGGTGAAACCAAGTGGTTGAGTATCTCCTTCATATGCACTGCATAGATCAATAATATATATGGGAAGACAATCAGCCATTGGTAGAATTCATGCACAATAATTCATACCATGCATCCTTAGGAATGTCACCATTTGAATATCTATATGGGCGAAAGTGCCGCATACCCATTAGTTGGGACATGATAGAAGATAGAATTGTGATTGGGCCATACATGCTCAAAGAAATGAAAGATCAAATTATCAAGGAAAGACTAAAAGAGAGAGTGGATACGAAAAAGAGTAATGTGGATAAGCATAATCTCTTCGATAGTTTGCAATGGTGGAGAGTGTCTTTTTGAGAGACATGCCCCATAAGAGATATTTATTTTGGGAAATCTTCCAAGTTCGCATCGAGATCTTTGGGTCCATAAGGACATATTAGAAGTAATTAAACCTGTTGCGTACAAGCTTTCTCTGCCATATGCTCTGGGTCGACTTCATGATGTTTTTCCATGTGTCTTTACTTAAACCTTATCATCCAAATGTAGCTCATGTTTTTCATTGGAATACTTTGCAGGTGTAGGATCTAGGCGTGGTGCTAGTGGAGCCCATCCACATCCTTGATAGACACAACATTAAGTTGAACAGTAGAGAGATTACTTAGTACAATCTCTAATGGGACTAGTATTGTGTGGATATTGCCACATGGAAGGATGCTTATGAGATAGATTTCTCTTTTCCTCATTTGTCAATCAATCAAGTACTTTCTTGATAGTTGTCTTATGTTGCATACTAAGACATTATGTTTATGCACTATGATACTATGATGTTTGGTTGATATACTTATGTGTGATGCTTTGGTTGCATCAATATGATACTTTTATGTTTGATATTTTATTTAATAAGATATCAAGATGATGTCTCTTTCAAGTGGGGAAGGAGGTCATATCCCAATTCGGCATACTTTGATTAATGATGTCTTTAAATTAATTATTAGTTAATCATGCATTCTATGATGATGTAATGAGGTAGTTAGCTTCTTGGTTGTAAGTTGTATGAGGGGATCCTATGCACACACCATGTAGCTCATTAGTTGCATTATAGTCTAATTGATAACTGTTTTTGAATGTGGATGTTGTATTTAAAAGTGTATTCTATGTTGTATGAGAATTTATTTGAGATGCACAATGTATTGATTGTTTGATTAATATCCTTGTCAATTCTAACTCGATGTGATAAGTATATAATGCTACAAGAATGATCTATCTAATATGCATAGGTGTACAATTAGATACACATGTGCATACTAGGAACATTGTATGTACAAATGCATAGATATTTATTACATCAAGTTCGTATATATATATACATCAATGAAGGTACAAAAGAAAGCATAAACAAGGAAAACAATGAAAGCAAACACAAACCATCCTTCATATGCTCGAAATGATCCCCTCCATTGCCCTTCTTGCTTCACTAATCAAGTAGAAATGTGTCTCTCAATGCTATTTGCAAGTGTGTTGAAAGCAAGACAAGCAGATTCAAAGTTTTGAAGATAAATTAGCACCATATATTTACTCAAATTCAAGATCCATACATTGAAAAATGAGCTCCATTTATAGATTAATTCTTCATCAAAATGATATGACAAAATCAAGGAATGTGACAAAGGCATGATTGATTCGAAAACAGAAAATCAATATGACAATTGAATAGAAATTTTAGCTTCATAATTATGACAAATTGGGAGCAATTATAGCTTGTTGATTTGAGGAATTAGGGGAGGAAAGTTAGTGGAGAAATGGGGGGAGAAATTATAGGAAATGGGAAGCACAAAATTAGGGAGAAAAAATTAGGAGAAAACTTAGGGAGAGAAATGTGGGAATAATTAATAACTTTTCATTTATTAATTATCCCACAAAAGGGATATTAGCCAATTAAATACAAGATTTAATTGTGACACAAGACCTAAGATAAATGAAATGAATTCATTTAACCTAAAGAGAGATGTTAGTAAGGGATTAATAATTAAAGAATTATTTAACCCTAAGAGAGAGACACAAGTCAAGATGGTGTCATGAAACAATTAACATGATTAGGATAAGGATTTAATGATTGAATTGATTGATTAATATGATGATTGACAAATTAACTCAAATTGATTGAAATCAATTGAGGTTGATGCTAATTGACATTGATTAGGATTAAACCGATGATTAAATGATATTGATAGCTAATCATGATCATGAAATGACAATTGAGATTGACATCGATAAGATCCAAATTGAAATGACTAAATAGGATCGAATATGAAGAGAAAGCAGAAGAATGACACAATGTTAACAAATGATAAAGATCTAATGTGCAACATAGAAAAAGTGTTAGTAAGCGCTAAAACCTAAAAAAACTAACACAAACATATTAAAATGAAATGACGTAGGCATTGACCATTTTTAGTGTATATATATATATATATATAATCATATCATTTTGATTATTGTTTATCTATAAGTTAAATTAACCTTGCAAAATGATAAGATAAGAGGTGCCGCCTCCCTTACTCATCACTTTGATTTGCTTTAGAACTGCAATGACAAGTATGAAATTGCACTATTCCAGCCTAGGCGTGGCAAATGAAGTGGAAACAAGTTAGTTTTAGAACTCCAAAATCTATAATTTCTCCGTTGCATGGAAGATAAAAGGAGATAAAAAATGAAATGAAAAACAATTTAAAACAAACAAGTTCAATTCTCTCCCAAGTCCCCCATATAAATCAATTAATTAGCCTTCATTCGAATGTTATGAAATCATGTTAGTGTGTAGCAGTAAAGACATTTTGGAAAAGAAGAAATCGGTTAATAAGAGCTCTGTTTTTGGCACCATAGTAAGGATATACTTTGTGATTAATTTCTGCAATATAAAAGTGAATTTCTGGTCTATTAGCAGCCATAAAAGAGGTCGACTGCAGTAAGGGTGCAATATTTCTCATAATCGAGGTATCTTGATTGTTTCATTTTGCTTATAATAACATATATCTTCATTGTAATTGTCAAAAATCAATATTTTTCATTTTTCATTACTGTTCTAAAATTGAATGTAGATATGGGATCATCACATACATGGATGTATGAAGATGATGGAATCATCTACATATAATTATGCATGCTATTCATTTGAATGAATATAAGTGAATCTATCATGCATATATTTCCTTATTCAATTGAGAATGCAACCCATAATATTAAATTCAATAATAGTTTGATAATTTGATTTTCCACACTTATATAAGCATATGTATTTAGATGTACCCACGAACTATGTGTGGATGTATAAAAATATACATACTCATAATGCATGAATATATACGCCTTGCATTTTATGTTACCATATAAAATAAAGATCATTCTCTCCTATTGCTATCTTACAAAATGAAGCATATGAAACAAAATTAGATTAGGATAGAAAATTGAATGAAGCTCCCGCTCAACTGTGCTTTCCAACGACTCTTATAAAAATGAGTGTGCCTTCCAATGGCCCTCTTGATCAACAAGATCTAGACAGGGTTGTTTTTGCTTCGTTGGTGGATGTTGTGTGCTTTTTGGCCCCTTCCTATCCACGACCCGTTGTTGTCACCTTCGTTGCCGGCCCTAGGTTGGGTTTGGTTGGTTCGATTGCTGGTGGTAGGGCTTCCTCTGATGTTGGGGTCCCCCCTCCTCGACCCTTTATTTATATTGGTGGGCGGAGCTTTGCTTGTGTGGCCAGATCTAGTGCTGTTGCTCTTCCTTCCAAGGGGAAACCTCACCCCCTTCTTGTGCTAAGACTTCCCTTGTGATGGTTCCTGGCCAAGATGTGGTTGATAACATTGGCTTCTACCAATGTTGTGGGTTGGTGTGCAGATTTATTGGGTTATGGCCTTCTCTCCCTGACCTCCATCTTTGGGAGAGTGATTCTTGGAAGCCTTTGGTTGCTGACAACATTGAGCTTTACCCATGTGCTAGGGGTTTTTTCATTGCTTCCTTTGCTTCTCCCAAAGATCACAACTTGGTGTTGGGTAAGTTGTGGGCTTGGGGAGTCTACTCTCTCTCTCTTTCTCTCTCTCAAGCCATGTACACCTTCTTTTAACCTCTCACCAGACCATTCAATGTGTGTTCAATTTGGGTGCGTCTTCCCAACCTTCCCCTTCATTTCTGGGAGCATTCTTGTTATGAGGCTATTGGTAACACTATTGGCCAATTCTTGAAGGTTGATGATGCCACGTCTTCCATGGGTCATTCAACCTTTGCTCGAATTCTAATAGACATTGGCATCTCTATGCCACTCCTAGGGGATGTGGTTCTCATGGTTGGGGATATGCCATGAACTCAATCTTTAGATTATGAGGGCCTTCCCTTTTGTTGTCAAAGATGCTTCTCAATTGGTCATTTAGCTTCAGATTGTCCCTCTCTCATTGTAAAGGTGCTACTACTTGATGGAAAGACACTACTGTTGATCACTTGACTATCATGGCTTTTGATTTTGATGACGATGTCTCCTCACATGCAGAGGAGGACGCCTCTCAAGTTGAGGTTGTGTCTCTAACTACCGAAGTGGCCTCTACTGGCCCCTTGGTTGCTTTAGATGGGCCCCCTTCTTGCCTTGAGGCTTCGTCTCTTGTTGCTCCTATTCTACAACAATGGTTTTCTCTTGGTGAGTCTACTCCAAATGTTGTTTTCTAGCAACAGTCTACTCCTACTATGGATGGATTTGATGTGGGGATCTCCCAATTCGATCCTTCTTTTGATGTTCCAAATGAAAGTATTGTCTGGATTGTTGTTTGTTGTAGGTGGAAAGGGAAGTCTTCCCTTCCCCCCACCCCCAAACTCCTTTGAATCAAGTTTTGGGTTGAGTCCTTTTGGGCAATTACTGGTCTAGTTTTCCTTTAACAATGGTTCTATCTTGCTGTTAAAGGCTTGTCTGACCTAAGTTTGTTTCTTTGCCAGCATATGGGTTGTTTGTAAGTAGGGCCAACACCCTTGTTTTTTGCTGATTTTTTAATAAAATACAAAATTAGTTTAAGGTAATGAATGAGATACTTGGAAATTCATGTGATATAGATTGCTTTATTCATTATAAATGTTTAAGAACATCCATGTTATAAATTTGCATGATTCATAATAAATCCTAATAGATGAACATTCATATATAGTAAAGGTAATTGCATATGGTAAAATACATCATTATGATTTTTACATCATTAACATGGATTATTTAACCATTGCAATGTGCATGATCTATTTCCTGTGTGCATGTTGAGTGCTTTTCTATGCATGCTTGTGTTTGGGAAATATTATCTGCTAGTAGAGGGTGTTGAATGTTGAGTCACAAAAAAATGTGAATCTTTTTTCGGATTCACATTTTATTTGCAAAAGTACTTTGGCCAAAGTCAAGGGTTCATTGAAAAAGATGAACGTTGCCTAGAAAGTCTATTATTTTATCATTCTTTGTCGCATCTAGATTAACATAGCACATTCAAGATTAGGCATATGCATGTAGTCAGGCTTGCACCAAGATTCCCTTTTGCTACTTTTCTCCAGGTTGCTAGGTGCTTCGAGCAAATCAATAGTTCTTCATGTTAGGAAGAACTTCGAGGAAGCTAAGACTTCATGGTTAGATGGAAAAGTGCCTCAACTATGATCTCGTCCTAGACCAAGAGGTTAAAGCAATTAGAGGACTTGTGTTATCATTAATAATCTTCACGTATTGATTCATCAATAATTTGTTTTGTATTGGAATAGTTGATTCCATGTTGCAAATGTACTCTTGAAGGTACTTAATTTATGTATTTATTTGATAGAGTTGTAATTAAATCTATTTTGTAAATTGTTCATTTTTATTAATGATACAATTATGAGAAATTAATTATGATGAAAATTAGTGAGGCTAGGGGAGTCCTTAAACTATAGGCCAACATCAATTCTTGAACTCCAAGAGAGTAGAAGTAGAAGAATCTACCTTGACCATGCCTACCATCTCTTCTCTTTGCTTCTTTCTAATGTCATTTGGGTGCAGGAGCACCTAGAAGACTCATGAAGACCCACTATCTTTTTCTTTTGTGTTTTTCATGTTTCTATAATGTAATAAGGTCATGTGGACCATTTCATAATGTTTTGATCATGATGTAAGGCTTTGATACCATTTTGTGCATTGTAACCTATCAGGACCTAGTTGGTCAACTATGGTCAAAAGTCATCCAAATGTGGAAATTGAGTGACACCATTGGAAACCATGTCTTCGAGGCATATGTGGCCTATATGTAATGATTGTAAGGTGTTTTGAAGGTTTTTGTGTACACATGTCAAAGTTGTAAAAGTTGCATGAGCAACTTCGCAACTTTTGTTGTCAAGTTGACAACATTTTGTTAAAGGTTTTTTCCAACGACCAGCCAATTCAAAAATTGGTTGGGCTAGTTGGAGGAAGGTGTCAAAATTCCTATAAGACCCTTGGGGTCGAGTTTGTAATGTTGGTTGTTGAAGACAATAATAATATCTCTGAAATTCCTATGTTTTTTTCCTGCAAAACGTGTAACAATCGGTTGGCGTTCACTTGTACGGACTAGTGCAGACAAGAGATATATTTGGCATATTAGAGCAGTGAGATAGCTTCCCTCTCAAAGTGATTTGAAGTGATTTGGTGTAGCCTGGAGAGAGATCCAATCAATTCTTTCTTATCAGGTCTGCGAACCCTCTTAACATAGGGCTTTGGACAAATGTGGTTATAACTTGAGAGTCCCTGATCAAAAAAATCAAATCTCTTAGAGCACTGTCAAGTTTAACAATTTATTATAGGATTTTTTGGGTTTCAGAGATGACCATGAAGAATGGAGGAAGAATCAAGCATTTTTAACCTGGCATCCTCATGTGACAGGTTGTGTAATTGACTGAGTTTTGTGGACTAGGTAGAATTGGAAGTGTTTGGACCCCAAATGTTGGTGTATTTGGTGGTTTGGAGGTTGTTAGAAGGTGTTCCAAATGGTAGTGTGTGTTAAGGTATAGCCCTCGTGAATCTAACTGATGGTAAATTGGTTATTTTATATATATCATGCCCATGTGATTCTCGATCGCATTATATTAACGGAGCATGCAGTTCGGAAATTAAACATAAACAAACTAATTGTTATGAATAGTTGCCTCCGTAGGGGCATGTCCATACATGGCAACTGCCACATATGGACATGTCCCTACATAGGCAACCTTTCCTCTTGTATTTAAAAACTGGATTCAATGATGGAGACGATCAATAACTTACGACAATCGGTCTTCCAGAATTGTTGTCATTATTCTTCGATCCATATTTCACAACATGGTATCAGAGCCAACATATTAAGAGAATAAATTAGACAACCATATTACTAATAAGCATTTATCAGAAGTAAATAACAAATCGACGCAGAGGCTATATATGTAGAGGATATATCGGACTAAGAAAATATTCAAAATGTCAAGTAATATGAGAGTGGAAGATAGACTCGAAGGAACCTCCAACTTCATTTCCTGGAAGATACGAATCATTGCCATTCTTAAAGAACTAGAATTAGAGTCTTACATAAAAGAAAATCTAGACATGCCAAATGATGAACCAGAGAAATCTACTTGGAAAAGGCGTAATAATAAAGAAAAGAAAATAATTATTGACTCGGTCAAAGATCATATTCTTCCATCTATAGCCAGACTGCCTAAAGCATATGAAGTATTTAAAACCATTAAAAATACATATGAAGTTAACAATGTGAGCAAAATGTTAACCTTGAAACAACAACTTTTAAACATAAAGATGAATAAAGATGATACAATATCTACATACTTTTCAAGGATATTTGAAGTAAAAGACCAATTACAAACTATTGGAAATGAGGTAGATGATCAAGAAATCTCTCTCATAGCCCTAAGAGGATTACCAATTTCATGGGAATCCTGCATTCAATGTATTAGCAGAACACCCCCCTTACCCAAATTTGAACAACTTAAGAATGAGTGCATTCAAGAGGAATCTCGACTAATCTCAAGAGGATTAGGGCCAAATAAAGAAGGAGAAATCCAAGCACTTAATACAAATACCTTCAACAAAAAGAAAAAGTTCTCCAAATGGAAGAGAGGAAATAAAAACCATCAGAAAAGAGATATGTCTAAAATTCAGTGTTACAAATGCGACAAATATGGGCACACTCACAGGAATTGTCCAGAAAGGAAGAAAACACAAGCTACTCTAGCCGAAGTCAAAGGAGAAAACTCACTTTTCTTCTTAGCCCTATCAAGCGAAATAAATACAAATAAAAACACTTGGATCGTAGACAGTGGAGCATCAAGGCATATAACTGGATTCAGAAATCAGTTTGAAACACTTGATGGGCACTCAAGTGAAGAGTTTACTATTGGAGATAACTCCACATATCCTGTGAAAGGAATTGGGACCTGTACTATCAAACTAAGAAATGGAGTATCTCTGCAATTAAAGGATGTTATGTTTGTACCTGGAATAAAAAGAAATCTAGTCTCAATCTCAGGCCTAGTTGATCAAGGATATCGGGTTACCTTCAATGAAGATAAAGTTCTACTCTGGCCTAAAAATACAAATATAAAAAATGCCATAACAGTAGGTTCAAGAGATGGTAGCCTATACAAACTATGCAGTGATCAAAAGGAAGCACTAAATCTTGAAGTTTCAAATAATAATAAATTATGGCACAAAAGTTTAGGACACCTAAGATATAGTGCTCTATCCAACATAAAGAAGATTACTTCAGGACTGCCCCAACTAAAATCTGAACACACAGGCATTTGCAAAGGATGTGCCTTGGGAAAGAATGTGAAAGTTCCTTATCCCTCAAGCGAGCACAAATCAAAAGTTATTTTAGAACTAATTCACTCGGACCTATGCGGTCCCATGTCAACATCATCACTAACTAGATCCTTATACTACATAATCTTTGCTAACGACTACTCTCGAAAAACATGGATATTTTTCTAAAGTGCAAAGACTCAAATGAAGTACTATCTAAGTTCAAAGAATTCAAGGCACTAGTAGAAAACCAGTCAGGGAAGAAAATTAAGGTGTTAAGATCCGACAATGGGGGAGAATATACATCTGACAACTTCAAAGACTTTTGTAATTCTGTTGGGATTAAGAGGGGGTATACTGTACCATATAATCCACAATAGAATGGAGTAGCAGAAAGAAAGAACAAAACCATTATTGAAGCAGCAAAAGCCATGATGCATGACCAAAACTTACACACTTCATTCTGGGCAGAAGCTTCAAATACAACAGTCTACATTCAAAACAGATGTCCGCACTTAGTTCTAGAAAACATAACTCCTAAAGAAGCTTTTACAGGGAATAAAGAAGCTTTTACAGGGAACAAACCAGACTTAATTCATTTAAGGATATTTGGATGTCTTGTATATATACATGTTCCTAAAGAAAAGAGGACAAAACTAGAACCATCCGGAAAAAGAGGTATCTTCATTGGCTATAGTGAAAATACTAAAGGATATCGCATTTACATTCCAGGGAAAAAGTCTGTTGAGATAAGTAGAGATATAAAGTTTCAAGAAAACACTACACTCAAAGAACCTGAGGATGATAACATTACTAAAGAAGAAGAAGATCACATAACTGAGATTGAGAGGGAGAATATCATAGAAAATTCCAAACCTTCAGACATTGAGAGGGAGGACATCATAAGAGCTTCTGAACCTCTTGTTGATGGAAATATTGAAACACTCAATAACAAGAAAAGACCTCTATGGGCAAGGAAAATGATTGAAGAGAATAATGTAGAACCAAATGAAATTTCCAAAGAAAATAAGAGAACAAGAACTCTAAAATGTTATGCTGCACTTCTAACCGAATTCACAAATTCTGAACCAACAAATGTCAGAGAAGCTTTATCAAAACATGCTTGGAAAGATGCTATGGTTGAAGAATATCAATCTATACTAAAGAATGATGTTTGGGATATAGTGCCTAGACCAAAAGACAAATCTGTTGTCTCATCCAAGTGGTTATTCAAGATCAAATATGCATCTGATGGTAGCATTGAAAAACATAAAGCTCGCTTTGTGGCCAGGGGATTCTCTCATAAAGCAGGAATTGATTATGAAGAGACATTTGCCCCAGTTGCCCGGTATACGTCAGTAAGAACAATCATTGCAATTGCAACATCCAAAGGATGGAAAATTCACCAAATGGACGTAAAGACTACATTCCTAAATGGTTCAATTGAAGAAGAAGTATATATAGAACAACCAGAAGGATTCACCATACGTGATAAAAATTGCTATGTTTGTAAACTAAAGAAAACTCTCTATGGGCTAAAACAAGCACCTAGGGCCTAGTATGCAAGGATAGACAACTATCTCTCCAAACTAGGGTACTCCAAGAACCTAGTAGATCCCAACATCTACTTCAAGGCTTCAAATGGCAATATGATTATATTGGTCCTTTATGTTGATGATCTTTTGATAACAGGAGAGGATAATCTCATTGTGAAATGTAAGCAAGATTTGACAACAGAATTCGATATGAAGGATCTAGGGCTTCTACATTATTTTCTGGGATTAGAAGTATGGCAGAAGAAAAACTATATCTTCCTAAATCAAGGAAAGTACACCACAGATATTCTAACTAGATTTGGGATGATGGAGTGTAAGCCATTAGCTACACCAATGGAAACTAATTTACACAAGCTAAAAATTGAGGCAGAAGATTCAAAACCTACAGATCCCACACTCTACAGACAAATCGTCGGTTCACTCATCTATTTGGTAAATACCTGTCCTGATATCTGCTATGCTACAAATGTATTAAGTCACTTCATGTGTGAACCTAAGAAGATACATCTAATGGCTGCTAAACACATTCTAAGATATTTACGAGGCACAATCGAACTTGGCTTAAAGTATGAAAATGTTGAGATTCAACTTGAAGGATATTCTGATTCTGATTGGGCCGGAAGTACCACTGATCGTAAAAGTACTACAGGGTGTTGCTTCAGTCTTGGTTCTGCTATGATATCTTGGTTCAGTAGAAAACAGTCAGCAGTTGCACAAAGCTCCACCGAAGCAGAATATATGGCAGCCTCCATGGGAGCTCGTGAAGCGGTATGGCTAAGAAAGTTATTATTTGGATTATTTGGAAAAACTCTGAATTCAACCATAATTCACTGTGATAATTAGAGCTGTATCAAGCTCTTAGTAAATCTAGTTTTTCACAATCGATCCAAACATATTGAGATCCCTTATCACTACATAAGAGATATGGTAGATCAAAACGTCATAAAACTAGTGTATATCAGTACTGAAGAACAAAATGTTGATATCTTCACCAAGCCACTTGCAAGATTGAAGATAGAATACTTCAGAAGTAAACTTGGTATGACTAGATTATAATTGAGATTATTAGGATGAAATTCCTACCATGTGTAATTTGTTCATGAATAAATAAACAAAATGTATATTGCAATATTCTAACTGTGTTCAAGAAGATGATGATCTTCTTATGTTTAAGGTTACTATTTCAAGGTGACGATCTTGACAATAGTTGACCAAGTGTCAAGATTGACTACATTAAGTTGTTGTCCCGGATTGTGCCGGATATCTTGATCCTAAAGTATGTGATCATCTCATGATTGACTTCTTAAGTGATTGTCCCGGACCAAGCCGGATATCATGATATTGAGTTTATGACAAGACTATATTAAATGCTGTCCCGAATTGTGTTGGAAGTCATGACAGAATATGCTCCTAAGAAAATTACTTAGATCCACTCCTGCTAAGAGGGAGTGTTAAGATATAGCCCTCGTGAATCTAACTGCTGGTAAATCGGTTATTTTATATATATCATGCCCATGTGATTCTCGATCACACTATATTAACGGATCATGCAGTTCGGAAATTAAACATAAACAAACTAATTGTTATGAACGATTGCCTCCGTAGGGGCATGTCCATATGTGGCAACTGCCATGTATGGACATGTCCCTACGTAGGCAACCTTTCCTCTTGTATTTAAAAACCGGATTCAATGATGGAGACGATCAATAACTTACGGCAATCAGTCTTCCAGAATCGCTGTCATTATTCTTCGATCCATATTTCACAACAATGTGTTTGTTTAATCAATCTAAAGGGTAGCTACCTTGCAAAAGTGGCCTAATTGGGGCTTTAGGGCTAGTAGTGCAACATTAGTCCTCATAGGAAGTCCAAAACATCAAGGGTTGAATTTGTGATATGTTTTTAGCCTTGTTGAATGGTGCCATTTCATGTAGACAAGTTGTGTCTATTCCTCTTGTGATTGGGTGCATTGGGACTGTCCACCGTGGAAGGGCTACTAGGCCTAAGTGGTGTCTATGTTGCGATAAACCTTAGAAAGAAGGTTGTGTTCAGTCAAGTCTCATTTGGGGGTTTGTGAGATTGTTCTAAACATGTTCCAAGGTTTTCAAACCACTGCCTATTGTGCCTCACACCATGTTCAAGCATGTCTAGTGAATGTGTGTTAAAGCCTTGAGGGCTAAGGATTAACATTGTGTCATGAGTTGTTCACCATATATTGAATGTTTCCATTTATGTTTAGAGTCTTGTGAGGGGTCTGAGACTGTTGTAAATTTGATCTCAAGAAGGACCTTTCAGCTTTGGAGTTGTGACCAGGAAGTTGGCTTGTCAAACCCGATCCTCCACAAGGCTCTGCATCACATTTTTCAATGGACATTACCTGAGTTTAGACCTCTCACACAATTTCAAGTGAGACTTGTGTGCATAAAGAATCGTCTTTGCCAACTACACATGGTAGAATTTCAAGCAATTAACGTCTCTCTCATCAATCTTGGTTTTGCAATAATTACAAACCAATTCACACTTGAGGAGGCATGTTTCCAACAAGTTCCTATCTTATTAGCATTGACATTATGGCTAAATTGCAAGTAGATTACAAAAAAAGGGGCAAAATTTTTAATATTTGTACTTTGGAAGGATGTAGGGAGAGAGGGGTGAGGGGACTTGGGACATGAGAGAAAATGAAGAGAACAAATTCTCTTCATTTTTTTCTTATTGTTTCTTATAATAAATGAAAGATGGAATGCTAATGTTAATTTTTTTTTAAAAGACATGCCTCTTACTTTTTTGTTGGTTTCAAATGTATAATGGGCTACTCTGAATGAACCATAGGATGCTCAACATCTACAAATGCACCCTTTGTCCACTATTTTTTGTTGCTTTCTATTGGTTGTGTTTTGCTCAAACCTCTTCTTGAATTCTATGATCTTTCTTTTTGTTTTTGCTTGTAAGTGACGTCTTTTTTTTTATATTGATATTTTAGGGTTTATAACATGAGCTTTTTTTTTTTTTCAAGGTTTTGTAGTGTTGAGTCCATCTATTGGAAACTAGCAAGTTTAGTATACTCGACGAGTCTCTCATAAAATTACTATCTTTAAAACAAGTTTGTAGACCTCATTTTGACATTGCTAAGCTTAAAACTCACTAAGTTTGAGAGATAACTAACAGATATTGGTTCTGATTTCGAATCCAAGAGTTTTAGTTACTAACAATTCCTAGGCTCCTCTCCAATGTTTTGTGTACCTCATATTTTTAAATACCTCCAAAGTATGACATTTTAGTAAGTTCAACTTAATGTCTTATTAGTAACGAGTTTATCTTGCCTCAGCCTATGTATCTTAGAGAGGTTGTATCATGATAAAAGAAAATGAGCAGGTAGTAGACGGGATTGTCTGGTGTCTAGACAGTACTATGCAAGAGAAGTCCATGAAGACCTCTAGAAGGTAGAAAATCATTGTAAGAGCTCATGAGATTAATTGGTGTTTACTTCATTTATATATATATTCTATACTCTCAATATTTGTACACGTTAGCTTTCATGTTACTTGCACTTAGCAACATCAAATTTAGAATATAAGGACTGCTTTCCTATATTTTACCCATAGAACAACTTAATCAATCAATGCACGTTAAAATTGTATAAGATTTGTTTTGATGAGTTGAATTACAGATTAATTCGATCCATCATAAAGAAATCTCTGCGTGACTTACAAAAATTCAGTTGACATCTTTGAATTGGATGCACATGATACAATCTTTCAACGTTGCAACATTTAGACAACAAGATTTCTTCTATCGGGCATTATAATTTGCTTCAAAACAAACATTTTACACAGTAGATCACAAACTACAACGCTTGTAGGCTGTAACAATCCTTAAGAAACTGAAGATTCTTTGGGATTAAGACAAATGCCAGCTAATCATTTGTCTGTATCATAATGAGAAGAATGAAAATAATTTCCAAAAAGTATTTTAAATCGGATCTTTTTCAGTAACAATGGTACTTTTTGTATAGCAAAGCACTTATCGATTCATACACCCCTGCCTTCTTGACCAAACTTTATTTCTCAATTTGGCTCCATACTAAAAGTCTCTTAAATGCCTGTATAGGAATTACTTAACACCTATCTTTCCTCAGAGAAGTTTCTCAGCTCTAAAGACTACGTTTATGCATCGCAATTAAAGAGCGGTGTCCCGGGTAAGTCAGAACCAAATGACTGTTAGCATATCTTCAACTGAAGTGGAGTACAAGAAGGCGTATGCGAAGCAATTTGGCTTCAAAAAATCCAACTGATGTGGGTATATCCTCCAAGAAACCAACAATATATAGCGTTAATCAAAGTTTATTAAAGATGGTGAAACATCATTTTGTGCATGAGTTATCCAAATTTATAGAGGTTCATTGCCACTTCAACAGAGACATGGTGTAGAGATAAGAAACACATGTAGTTCGCCTCCACTTAGAATCAACTTGGGGATGGCTTTTCAAAGTCATTGTCTCCTAACAACATTGGATAGTTACAGACTAGACCCTTCATAGCAGACAATGTACAGAAATTACAAATTCGGTGGGGGTGTTGGAATAATCAGAATATTTGATTAGTTTATTAAGGGAATCGATGGTTGTTTTAATCTCTCGAAGGTATTTTCATTGTTAAAAACATATCCATTTCAGGATCTCTATATTTTTTATTGTATAAGCAGGGAAGGGCCCTGATCTTATTTCAGTATCTCTATGTTATGCAATGCAATGTAATAATAGATTTCTTCATCTATGTGTTTATCTCCATCATAAGTATCTATTGGCGTGTTGGCGAGCTTCTCTTTAGTCTATTTCACCAAAACAATTTGCCTGCAGGTGGTACTTCTAGCCACTTCCAGCTCACTCCACTACCCACAAGTAGAAACTGTTCTCTTTTCTTTCTTCTGCTTTAGTTGCATCTAAGCAACTTCTTTCCCATCAATGCTGCCTCCTCCATCTTTCCAATATGGCGTCATTTTTCCCTTCATATTTCAACGTGTAAGGCTGGCTTTCCAATTCCACACAACGATGATCTGCAGAGATAAGTGTACGAATTTACAGAAGATTCCTCAAACTTGGGACACAAACTGGAGCTCCATTCTCGGGCATGTGCTATTACATACAGTTGCTTTTTGGGCCGCTTTAACGTGGCCACATGATGAAGGGAGCAAGTCCAGCAGTTCCCCACGTCAGATTCGCATCCTGTTCATCATCTGCAAAAAAAATATGTAAGATCGTATTAGAGTTAAGATAACATTCAATCCAAACATTTACAACAAAAATCCTGAATTATTTCTCCTACCTAGTAAATTTTTGTCAAGTCAAACTTCCCCAATAGTCATAATGTCCAAAAGTGGAACACTGGATGCACTGCATGAGAAGCATTTTCTAAACACACAGATTTTTGCAACTTCTAACCACTGTTTGCTTTCACGACTTTTGCAAAAATAGACATAAAGTTGGCGTAACATAAGGAAGTTTGGGAAACCATGTTGAGCCCAAGGATCAAAACTAAATAAGGGTTTTAGGAATCCAATCTAGAAGGAGGAAAAGGCTTTAGGGAAATTGTGTGACAGATAATACTATACTTGGGTTCAATGAATCTTGAAGAAAGAACAAAACGAAGCGGGAAGAACAACTATTTAAAACGGGTTTAAAGAGAGATTATACACTTTTGGTGATCTAATTGTCCATGAAGCTAGAATGAGTTCTAAGTTGAAATGCAGATACATTTCTGCATTGTATTGTGCTTATTCTATAATATGATGCAATTCAGGCAATGAGCTGTTTGCAATTATTAGTGCTCGTTTTCAAATTTCAGATAGAATATCGACTCTGTGCCAACTGCCAAGCGATATCCCATGTAAATAATATAACAGAACCAACCTTATTAGTTCTCGCAGTTGAAAAGTAGATGTATAAATAAAATGGTTAGCAGTAAGCAATTGGCCAGAAACTCAGACAAAAAGTGAAAACTGTCTCCGGTATATACAATATAGGGCAAAGAATGAAAGCAATTAGCAAGCACAATTCATTAGCAATCACTTCTCATTTGTCCCCTATCAAATATATATTACCTTGGAGATCCTCATATTACAGTGTGCCAGAATGAACTGATATTCACCCGATCCCATTAGGCTGCATGGTATCCCTCATTTTAGTATCACCAATAATCACCACACGAACAGAGTCCATTGTTAAAATTATGGAATCGATTAGTGTCCCTCACTACAATTTCTCTTTCTACAATCTTGGAAATGAGCTTGATGCTAGTGTGGCAGTCATCACAAACACGGAGGTTCTTTTTTATTCGAATAGTTGCTCCAGTAGGTGTACTAATAAGCCCAAAAGCAAGTGCCAGCTTTTCGCTGTGGTAACGAAGAACATCTTCCTTCTGCTCCTCCTCAACATCCCGCAGAACACAGCTAGTGTTAGGAGCATATCCCGCATCTTTCATTTTCTGTGTTAGTGCTTCTAACATTGCATATATCCTCTCAGATTCTGGATGCAATCTGTCGCCAACAGCAAAAGTGTGGACTGTACTCCTTACCTCAACCCAACTGAGTCCAGTCTCCTTTTTCACTCCCCTATCTTTCATCAATTTCCTTACTTTTGCTGCATCATCCCATTTACCAGCTGCAGCATAAATGTTTGAGAGCAGCACATGAGTGCCTGAACATTGTGGCTCTAGTTCAAGAAGATTTTCAGCTGCACGTCTCCCTATTTCTGTGTTGCCATGAACCCTGCATGCACCAAGTAATGCTCCCCAGACAGAAGCACAAGGCTTAAATGGCATTGTGTTAACTATTTTATCAGCCTCCTCAATGTGCCCAGAACGACCAAGAAGGTCTACAATGCAAGCATAGTGCTCTGATGTTGGAATTATGTCATAATCTTGTTGCATAGCATCAAAGTAATAGCGACCCTCGTCCACTAGCCCAGCATGACTGCAGGCAGAAAGTACACAAACAAAGGTGATATTGTTTGGTTTTGTCCCTGCCTGTTGCATTTCTTTGAAAAGTTGGAGGGCCTCAATGCCATACCCATGGTGAGCATAACCTGCAATCATAGCTGTCCATGAGATTACATCTCTGGTAAGCATCGATTCATGTACTCGTCGGGCATCCTTTATGCACCCACTTTTTGAATACATTTCAATAAGAGAATTCCCTGCACATTTTTGGGATTCATATCCTGTTTTAATGACGTGACCGTGGATTTGCGTACCCTGTTCAAAAGCAGATAATCTTGCACATGCACTGAGAACGCTGGAAAATATAAATTCGTCAGGCTTAATATCCCGATGAGGAAGCTGGCAAAACAACTTTAGGGCTTCCTCAACGAGCTCACTCTGAACATACCCTGCAATCATTGTTGTCCATGTGACAACATTAGAGGTAGACATTTTGTCAAACACATGGCGGGCATCTTCTATCCGTGCACATTTTGTATACATATCAACAAGCGAACTTCCCACATACACATCAGAACCAGACTTGGTTTTAATTACGTGAGCATGAACTTGCTTACCCGGTTGCAATTCTGCCATGGCAGCACAAGCCTTCAGAACGCTGGAGTATGCAAACTGATTTAATTCAATTCTTGCTCTCCGTATCTGCCTAAAGAATTCAAGGGCTACTTCCGGATTTCCGTTCTGTGAATAGCCTGCAAGCATAGCATTCCAAGAGATACTGTCTCGTCGTGGCATTTTGTCAAATAGTTTGCGTGCATCATCTATGCAGCGACATTTAGAATACATATCAATAAGAATGTTGTTTGGAACAATATCTATAAGGTTTCCAGTCATAATGATTTGTGAATGAACCTGTCTCCCTTGTTTCAGAGCTGCTAAGCTGGCACAGGCTTGAAGAATCGCAGCAAACGTGAATCGGTTTGGTTTGACGTCCGCCTGTTGCATTTGGCAAAATAGTTCTAATGCATTTTTACTTCGTCTATTCTGTGTATACCCCGTAATCATGGACATCCAAATCCCGGCATCTCGGTCAGGCATTTTGTCAAACACTTGGCGAGAGTCTTCCAACCTCCTACATTTGACATACAATTTAAGAAGCAAATTGCCAAGAAAGATATGTCCAGTAAATCCAGTCTTGATAATATGGGTATGAAGCTGCTTTCCCTGTTGAAGAGCTCTTGTTTTAATACATTCGTGTAAGAGGTGGGTATACAGATTCATGTCTTGCTCCATTGTATCTAATGTACAGTGTCTCTTGCCATCGCTATTTTATAGCAAAATTTTCTTGAGCGATTGAAGCGGTGTGCATGTTATAAGGAAATGCAAAATACATCATTGTCATACCCAAATTTTGAAATGTGAAGTTGATCGCATATTTACTCATTCTGCTCTCTGCTGTCTATGTTGATCAAACATTCCCTGATGAGCAAGTTGGAAAAAGTCTGACTTGAATGCGAAATCAACGCATTTATCGAATAATACGAAACAACAACAATTTCCGTTAATGTATATGTTTTGTGGATAACAGAACTTGTTAGAAAAAGTATCATAACACTCACTCTTTGTTTTTATTGGGAACACTTGTAATATATCGTATTCTCTAGTGCAATGTATATGTGGAAGGCGAAACAATATATATTTTTTTCATATACATAAAATTAATTGAAAGATCATTAAATAAATGGTGTTATGTGCACAACCAAAGTTTAAATGAAAAGTGATAGCTTCAAATTGAGTGAGGATCTTAGTATAATATCTTTATATATTATTAAACATTGAAAATTTAGTATCATAATTATGACTTCTTTGAAATGTAAAAAAATCAAACAAACAATTATTATATAAAAATACTTCCTCTTTGTATATCTCTCACTACTTGCTTTTGCCTCTTTCTCTTTCCCTCTCTCCCTCCCTCCACCCTCCTAATATATTTTCACTTCTCTTTCTTATATATAAAAGTGATTGAGTTTTTGCACCATGTGTCATCAATGGTCTTGCATATACACAATGTGTAGACATATTGATTGCACTTTAAGTAGTGCACACTTATGTTTAGTGTCTTCTTAACTAAAATTGATGTAGGAGCATCTAGGGGTGTATGATGATCTTACATTGCCCACAAATATTTTTCTAATGTTTATGTTTGTTTTATTTTAATAAGTTGCTTTGCAAGTCTAGTTAATATGTTTTACTTTTGGTAATTAGTTAAATTATTACCGTTAGTAACCAGGAACTCCATTACAATTATCACATGGAAAATATCTCTCTTTAAAATTTAATATTTAATGTCCAAAAATATACCATGGGACAATGGAAATGGTGGTTTGTAAGTTTTGAGTTTGAAAAACATTTATGGCTATGTTAGTGGGAGTTATGGAAGAACACTTAATGAAGACGCTTTGCATGCTATCTTTTCTTGCATCGATAGCTAAAGCTAAAGATTCCACTCAGGAATGCATGAATGTAGATGGGTGCAGAAATATTTTAAATATATTTTGACCATTTTGAATGTTGAAAATAATGGATCATTTGAAAATTAAATGGAGAATATTCCGGGTTCACCTAGGCACCAAGCATGAGTTATGGTTGTATATGCAAATTAATATTTTATTTAAATTTCAAATTCTAGTATGATATTTTTGTAGAATAATATAGAGGCACAAATTCCCATGTCCAAGATGGATTTGCATCAATTTTGAATTGTTGGAATCATTTTTGAGGTGAAAACTCATGAAAAATAGCTCATTCAAGGACTTTGTAAGATAAGGAAGATAAAGAAGAGCATAAAATCGAAGCATGCATCTATAGAGGTATCTTGAACAAAATTATATAACACATTTGAAGTGTGTTTTCAAGTGTGGGAAGGTTGAGAGTTGAATAAAATTATGTTTTACATCAAGTTTTTAGTGGGTTTGGAGTTTCATTGCTATGGGTAGTAGTTGAGTTGCATTGTTTTGCCATGTAGTCCAAATCCAAACATGCATGTATGTGTATCTAGTGTAAAATATCCCTTGGTATTATAGATGAGATCTTGAGATCCTTGTTGGTCTATAATTTCAGATTTTAGAAAAGTTCATTTAATGAATATGAAATTGCATTATTTTATTTCTTCTTGTGTAGCAGCAAAGAGTGTAGATTGTATGAGATTTATTGCAATGAAGTTGGATGTTATTGTTTGTTGAACTAAATGGTGTTTTGTAGCTCATGTTGTTGTAGAATAATTTGTTATTAGATTTTAAAAATTTAGTTGGAGAAAATATCTTTCATGGAAGTTCTATTGTTGTTTTGTATGGATTTTTTTGCTTGGATGGGTTGTTTGAAAAGACTCCCCATCCTTGATCTACATAAAAAACTTTATGAGAAAAGTCTTTAGTGCATGACATTCACAACTAGGAAGCATATGTTTATATACAAGTATGCATGGACCAATTAGTATTTGGCATGTCAATGAGGATGTTGACATAGGTTGACACCTAGTATGGTGGTTATAACCTTGATAAATCTTGGGCCATTGGTATAATCTTTATGGAATATTAAATTATTTGTAATCGAGATGTATGTCTTCATCTTGATTTCTCAAAGTCATGTATGGACTATCATTTAGTGCCTTCATTATCTTACTCTTATCAAGATAAAAGGCATTTGAGGAATCAAAACACAAAACAAAGGGATAATGAATGTGTATTTCGCATTTGTCAAAGAAAAGCTTGCATAACCACTTGGCAAGTTGAGGTCGAGAAAGAGATTTTCTCTAATAGTCTCACTTTTTCTCTTGATAGGCTTAAGTGAGAGCTACTTTTAAAGGGTTTTCACTATCTATATAAATTATTAGTATTAATTACAACACCAACAAACCAAAGTCAAGCACAATTGTTGGTTTATTATTATGGATTCTTTGTAATTGTGTGTTTCTTCTATTCAATTTTTTGTTACTATTATTCTTTTGTGCATAGCCTTGTGTTTACTGTTGATCAGTAAAATTGCTTTTAGGAACACAACCTTATGGAAAACTCAGTAATGGGGGACATCTGTGTTTTCATTGAGTGACCTCTGGGATTTTACAAGCCGACTCTTCATTTGTTGGGGGGACAAAAAGGGAAAGGAAGAAACATAAAGTAAAACCTATTCTAAAGCAATGCGCTAAATCAATTTTATTACACCAAGGAGCACATAGAAATTCACATACATGTTATTTTGAGGTCCATTCAATAATCTACATGCCCAGAACAATAATCAAGGTATAACCAAATTCCTTTTAACATAAAGTAATACACACCACACATCCAGTAGATAACAAGTGCAAAAACATAGTTTAATCGATAGAGTATTAGGCATATATTTCTAAAGTTATATCAAAATTTCACAGATGCACAAAAAAATATCAAATGCACATTGAATACTAGCAATCATAAAGGCCACGGGCACAGTCTGATTATCTTGTCTCCAGAAATACAAAACAACATATTAAAGGCTAAATTCCTATAGAATATTAGTTTATCTTTGTAAAATAAGTTCTGAACCCTTTGCCAGGATGGAATCACTACTCTTATAGACCAGAATTCAACGACCCGCGAGCTGGGAAAACAAATAACACTGCTGGCAGCTCCTCTGCATCCGACGACATGCAAATACCTGCAAACGAAAACCATCCTTGGCTTCTAGCGAAACCACATTTTGTTATGTTATTTGGATGAAAAGATCCTCCGACGGTTTGTCTGCAACGAAAACGTGAATTTTTTTGGTCTTCCACCATGGGAGACACGTGATAGTAGGAGGGAGAGAGGCTTGGGCCCTACGAACTACTAACCTAGGACCTCCCAGGGAGCTGCCATGTAACATGATATACTCCCCTACAAACTGCGGGTCCCATTCACTCGGGGCAAAAACAAGCGCCACAAATGAAATGCCACATGTCAAGAGTGTGCAACTTAACTAACACGACAAAGAAAAGGGTGCTAAGAATGAGCGTCATGCCAACATGTGGCGGGTACAGGCCAACCTCTTCAAAAAAGAGCACGTACAAAATAAAATACATAGATTTTTGGCGACTTCTTGGGAAATCCTGCCTGTAGGGTGCCGATACCCAAAATTTCTGGTTACAAATAGATTCAAGCATAAGTAGGGAAAAGATGGTCAAGGACCTACTGCAAAGGGACCCAATCATTCTTTGAGAGATGCTTCTGGGATTCAAGGATTTGATAATTTTGATCAAGGCCAACAATCTCACAGAAAGGGAAATCACCCAGCTCATTGTTAACTAACTCGAGCAAAGTACGAAGTCAAGCCAAAGGATGCAACAATTATTCGACCTCTTCGGCAATAGGGATAACACTTAGTTTTTGGAGAAAAGTCTTCTCTTGCTGCCATCACTCAATTAGACTCACGATCTACTCAATCTTCAAAATTGAACCATCAGAAGGAAAAGGGTAGGGTAAGCCGAGACTTACAAAATGTTCAAAACGCTCCTTGAAATCTAACACTGAGGAGTTGAGCGATCTTAAGGCAGACTTGGCCTAAGCTGCTATTTGGTGGCGACTGATGAAACTGTTAGCCTTTCTAAGCAATTGCTTATGATCATTTACCCCCTTGGCCGTCAATTCTTCCTCGGAAGTGGTTTACAACTAGTTGACCAGTTTTTGAGCATCAGGGACCTTGGGTGTGGTAGACTACATGGCCTCATAGATGACAATGCTCGCCTCAACACATAAAGATAGCACGTTAGCTAGGAATTTTAGGGCTGACTGCAAGACGGAGGAATTGTTTAGCCTTTTCCCAATACGAGACATATAACTCCTAGATGAACAGGACAAAATCTGTTGGAGTAGTAGGCAAAACTTCGACGAGTCTTGATAAGAGATCAATTTCCTCCTCTTTTTCTTAGATTTCTACATACAATTCTCTCACCTTTTCCCCTGCAACAGATGCTTCATGATCTAACACTATGACCCTGGTGCCTTTGTCTCACAACTTTTCTTATGTCCAGGCCAATTCAGTGTGTTCTTTTTCTAGAATCTACTTCAAATCTCCCAGCTCATCATCTAATTGGGCCTGCCTTGTTTGCCATTTTTGCGTTGTCCATTCCTTTTCCTCTTTCTCCTCAAAGAGGAGTGCCTGCATTTGAGTCAAATCCTTGAAGAGTCTATTTTTATCCCGGATTACGTCTTGCAACTGGATCTGGATCTGAGCTATATCTGGAGAGTCCGCTTGGAGTTGTAGGAACTCCCATTCTTTATCATAAAACCTTATGCTCAATTCACTGTTTTCTACTTGCTCGACCTGCAACTGATCTATCACCACATTCAAAGCACTTTGGAGCCTTTCCCTTTTGACCCTCTCCTTCTAAAAATCAACTTGAAGGGGAGATATCTCAACATTCTTATCCTTCTCTTGTACTTTGTAATGGCTTAGCATGGTTTTAGCATGATTCATTTCTGCTATGAGCTTTTCTATGCGCCTGCTCCCTTTAAGGAAACTGAAAGACACATCCTTCTGAATCTCCTCCATCATCTTGACTTTATCCTATGCGTGAGCCTGCTTCAAATGTATACCGATGGCATGCAATGAATAGTTCGCAGGTTGCATTTCCCCTTGTGGCTTGATGACATTAGGAAACATAGCCACAAACATTATGTTCTGGGTCTCTTCGTTGAAGTGCGTCTGAATACGAAGCTGCAAGGGCTTTCAAAAATATTTCTCTTTCCACTTTGCAACCCTCTGGACTCGAGCCAATTTAGAGGATTTCATTTGCTGTATAAAATCTGAGGGAGAGGGAATCAACTACCCTGCAAAGGGAACTCCAAGAGGAAGAGCGAAAGGTACTGAGATGATAGGATCTCTTAGTTGCATTTGTATGGGCTGGGGAAGAGTAGTAGGAGAGAAAGGAGGGATACTAGATATAACACCAACATGAGGGGATGAGAAAAGACCAAAATTTGAAGACACGGGAGGCAGGGGAGTTGTATATCCTAACATCCATGCGATAGAAAAGATGAAAGCAGACTGAAAAGGGATCTCCATAGACTAGGAAACATCCTGAACATTACTCAAGGTCGAGGAATTATGCATGGACATTGTGGGAAAGCTAGCAGCTATAGGGGACGGCAAGGGTTGAGGCGCTACTATAGAAATTGCAACTCGGGTACGGGAAAAGATCACGATGGCTGAGACTGCAGAAACAGTAATAGTGAGAGCGACTAGAGATTGAGAAGAAAGAAAAGGGGGAGCAAAGCGTACCTAAGTCGACAATGTTGTTGCTAATAATGAAACTTGAGTTGCAATGGGTAATTGGGCCTGGGCTCCCTCTGAAGCTTCCGCTAACATTTGATTTTTTCTTGGAGGAGAGGAGCTCGATTGTGTCTCACTAGTCCTTTTGATTGACAACTAGGAACGAGGCCTTCTAGCGATCTCGGTGGAGGCGAATGATATGATTGCTTGGCTTGCTGAGCCTAACTCAATCTCCTTCCCTTTTCCAGGTTAATGTTGAGTATCTTGTGATGAGGTTGATTCCTAAGGGTTGGAGTCATTTGAAGGAGAGTCCTCGATAAAATCTACATCTACATTGTGTTTATCCCACTCCTCAAAATTTTCATCCAAAGGGTAGTTTCCTATAAAAACTTGGGTCTACTGAACCTCTTGCCAGTACATCCAAAAAGCTAACTTCTTTCTTTGTGGCCATTTATCATCATCCATCCTCATGAGAAAAGTGGCAAGAATTAGTTTAGCCAGATTTTCTCTTGCAGTTGGGTCGTAAAACTGTAACCATGGTGGTCATTCTTTGATGGGAATAGCATCTAGGTCCATATACAATCGAGAATCATCTCTTGGAGGGTTAATCCAGGCTTGCCAGGATTCACACGACTCATGCGCTACATGATTATTTCTTGTTGCTAAACAACCATTCAGATCATAACTCCATGGGCCATCAATAACCATGAGACCCAATTGTACTAATTTTGAAGTGAGAAATCCCTTTGCGGGGAGTCTTTTTATCAGAATAATAGGACCTATCATTTTACGGTCCTGGGTGATAGTAATGGTGTACTTGCCTGTGCCTATAGCATTTTCAATCATAACTAATTGCCTAAAAATCTCTAAGGCCACTGTGCAATCAGTTACATAAGTGGGGAGGCGAAAAGGCTCATCTATAAAACCATGTACTCTGACAAAAAAAAATCCTTGCCTAGAAACCAATCACAACGAGTGCTACATGTACACATCCAACCAATTTGCTGCGGCGTGAAGTGGGAAATAGAACCCGAGACTTCCTTCGCCAAATATTGCATGGCGGGGGTTAGGAAATAGTCGGTAAAATAATATGCATGACATGTGGACGATAGTATGGGGGTCCATGTAGTCACAAGCTTCCACCTATTGTACTCATAAAAAATGATAACTCCATCTATTGACTGAAAACTCCCTATTCTGATGCAAGAACATGTGAACCGAAAATGAAGTGTACCAAAATCTGTAATGTGTTTTGAAATCTGTTAAATTCTTTACCATTCCTCGAGCAATTTCTTTGGCGAAGTCATACAGGAAAGCTTCCTTTTTCTTTTGGAGTTTGAACAACACACCCATCTAGAAAGTATGAACATGTAGATCACTATCAAGGCCACAAATGTAGGCCAACATTAAGGCGACCTCCTTCAGGTCATCTTGCTTCAAATTACTAAATGCCAATAGGAACTTTGGAAGTTGAGCAAGACTCATATCCATTACAGTTCCGCAATAACTTAAAGCATCCTTCCTTTTAGGCCAGTAATTTTCTAACACATCCCTACTAAAAATCTTTGTTGTATTAGAAAGAAAAGGGATGCACAACATGTCCCAGATGACATCTACACTTATATTAATTCTCAACGAAGTGCCTTGAATAGTAGGGGGTTCGACACTAAAACATCGTGAGCATGCCTCAATGAATTCAGGACAATGAGGGACCATTGGGACGACATATTGTGGAAGACCACAATTCCAAAGCTTGATCGTTGTGTGTCTCAATTCTCCTTTGTGAATAAGCATCCTAGCCTAGGCAGCCTCTCGAAGACCCTTGGGCTGCTTATATATTTCAGGATCAAGAACCTCTTCATATTTGTCTGAAACTAGAGCGATATTCCTTGTCATGTCTTTTGTCTTTAGAAAAGTTCTTGGATAAGCAGGTTTTAGAGGCATGAGGTGAGAAGCGTATGAGATATCCCCAAACACATCAACCCAAGTATCAAGCTGTGAGGAACCCGACGTCTCATCTGGAACATCCATCTCTGCAAGCTAAAATTGTTCTATCTTCTTCTTTTCTCAGAAATTCTTTGATGTTGGAAAATAACTTTTTGAAGAACAAAATGTTGCATGTTATCTTTAAAATCTTTTCTTCTCTAACAAGCTTCATACCTCGATTTTTGCACTGAACAACATGTTAATAATGGGATTTGCCTCGTACATGCGCCACCTGTGCCTTTCGTGCAAATTTAATTCTACAAGACACTATATTAACTGCCACCTTGAGTGTACTGAAAAGCCACTCTCCAACTTATGCTGCCATTTTTTCTATTTGGACAATTATCTCAGAACATGTGCCCCTTTCTTTATTGCAGTTAAAACGATGAGTGATGTGGATGCAAGCCAAAAGCTAGCGATGATCTACCTTGATCTTGAAAAGTATATACGACGGGACGCGTGGCGCATTCTCGCGCCTTGAACACTCCTAAAAATTGCATAACTCAATTATGATCTATCTTCCTAATTTTCACTAGCTATGAAATGATCCATACAAGATCCCAACCTATGCTCATTACTTCAACCTTGGCTTTTCTCTTTTGGCCTGAAGTCTCATCATGTCTATAAATATGACCATGACGCATAGTCATTGTTATCTTAGCATTTGGCTTAGTTTGTTGCATATTAGGAGCATGGATACTCCTGTGTCAACTTGAATTTCATCATCAAAATACTACCTGCAACATATTAGTTTCACAAAATACAAAGGAAATGCTACAAGAAATCCAAACTCAACCAATGAAAGTACATGAAATTGATATGTAAAAATAGTGTTACCTTCATGATTTAAGTCTCATTGTGCCCTAACTCCACTGTTCTTGGTTGCAATGGTGTGCTCTCAGACAAGCACTAATAGCTTCCAAGATGGCATATGAAGAATGGACTGATAACTGGTAGTTAACTGATGCTATGATATGCACTACTAAATGATTATGCTAAATGATAAATACTAAATGATTATGCTAATTTGCTTCAAGATTAAAACTCACGGATGCATAAGTTTTCACAAATGATTAACTTGAAAACTCACTTGAAGACTAACTCTTTCTCAACTCAAACTTCTGATTTTATAGACTTTGAGAGGATAAGATGATGTGTCCTAGATCAACGGTCATGATCAGATCTGCAGATTTGGATGGTTGTGAGCAAAGGTGAAGGTTGAGAGAAAGGGGGAAGGAGAAGACAAGTGTCACTCATCTCACCTTGACTAAGTTGCTGACTGAGGGAACCTAGGGATGGTTGGAGAAGATTTAGGCATGAGAGGATAAGTGGACTGAAGTCCTTCCTAAGATATAGGGATGTTGGAGAGAATATAGAAGAAGTTTAAGAAATATGTGTACGTACACAATATTTCATTAAATTTAGAAGTTGGAGATAAATGATGAATTAATATTTAAGAAATATTAATATCTTTAGCCACATGATTTGATGAGTTGGCAAAGGGAAGATGAAGTGGAGATGGAATAATGAGTTGGAAACGAGATTAAATAACTAAGAATTATTTAATACTTGAGACTATAGGATAGAGGAATAACCCTTAAATATTAGATATTTAATTGATTGAAGGAATAATTAAATAATAGATATTTAATTAACTGATTAGAAGAATAATTAAATATTTCGATATTTAATTAATTAGAGGAATAGGATAGATGAATTAATTAATAAGATATTTCAATTAAATTAATTAATTGAAAGACACGAAATGAATTAAATAAATTAATCTTTTCAAATTAACTATTTAATAGAAGAATAAACATTAAATAAATATAAAATATTTATTTAATTGCTCATAGCCATTTTTATGTGTATGCATTTTGCCCCTCTTTGAAATGATGTCGAGACAACATTGTTTTAAAGATTAAATCAAGTCTTGATAGTGTGCCTGCTGGAGATAAAATTCCTGATTGTGTGCCCCCTCGGGAAATTGATCGTGAAATTGTTTAAAAATTTGGATAAGCGACTGATCTAACGATAATTGAAAAGGTCCTTCAATTAAATTTATTTGTGAAAAATAAATAAAATTGCCCCATTTTAATAGCATTTATTACCCTTCCAAATGGTAAATATAAAATTAACCAAAGGTAATGTTAATTTCATTTTCATCCTTGTCAACATGTGAAGAGATTATCTTGGTGAGGTGGCAAAATGGTGATCCCATTGGAGAACCATCGATTTGAGCGCGTTCGACGATATCAACGATTTCCTGAGTATGGGTAGCCAGTATGTACCTTATCCCGTGCCTTTTTGCAACTTGTCGTACAATTTTCCATGTTTTGTTTGGCGCGTGTTTGACTATTTTGAATTTTTTTGGCATCGTTGTTTAGCGCTTTTGTTTCTTTTGTTAGCGCTCCTGTATTCAATGTTAGCGCTTTTGATTTTGTTAGCGCATATGTTCGTTTTGCTAGCGCCTTTGCAATGTATGTTGGCGCACTATTTTGTTAGCGCTTATGCTTTGAATGTTTGCGCATATGCTGAATAGGGTAGCGCTTATGCTTTATTTCATGCATTTGTTGCAAGGTTTAGTGCGTTTGTTAAAAAGGTTCGCGCATATGTTTAATTTAGCGCCCGTGTTCAATAAAATAGCGCTTCTATGAAAAAGATTAGCACGTGCGCTTCAAATGATATTTTGTGATGTTGCTCATGTTAAAATTCACTTGGATGATTAAATTTTGGCATTGTGATTTGATAATGTTGATTGATAGGAACTTGATTGATTGATTGATAGGATAAATGATTTATTGATTGATGGATTTGATTGGATAGATTGATAGATTAGCTCTAAGAAACTGACATAGTTTCTCATGAAGAGCATAACAAAGTTTGATTGAACTCTTTGATTGATAAACAAACCATGGTTTTTAGGTTTAGATTGATTTGATAGCCTGATTTGCTTCATTTGAAAAGATTTATCAATTGTTGATGTGATAGATTAGCGATCTCTGTGAGAGATAGATAGATAATTGATAATTGATAAAATTCTCTTGGTAAACAAGAGAAACTTGATGTTCTCTAGTGTTGGGAGAAATTCCCGGCTATGTGCCACTTAGTTCTAAAGCTTACACAGGCTGAGGTGAGACATATAGATGCATGCAGATTACGCCACTTATTATACATGCCTGATATTACCCATAATAGGAGATTGTTGACAAATTTAGTACAGAGATGGCATAGCGAGCATAACACTTTCCACCTGCCCATGGGTGAGATTCGTGTGACGCTTGAGGATGTCTATAGGATTCTCCACATCCTAGTGACCGGTGGGTTAGTATAGTATGATTTTTCAAGATCATGAAGGGACAGAGGCTTGCAGAGCTGTATTTGGTAATGAGAGCATTTCAAGAGGAGAGATCCGATGGGAGGATATGATTATGTATTATGAGACTCTCCATGTGATTCTTGTAGGTTTGATTGGGGGATTCATCTGTCCAGACAAGAGATCTCAAGGTTTTGCTATTGGTTGGAGTGAGATTCTTCAGAGCATGGTGCAGCATCGAAATCGATATGCGTGGGATGTTTGTATGCTCACTCATTTGTATCATGATCTTCATCAGGTTGTTTTCAATGAGAGTGTTAGTCTGTCGACAAGATGCACACTTTTGTAGATCTGGTGTTGGGAGAACATTGCTATTACGCGGCCTATTCATCATAGAGTTCGTGGTGAGAGGCAACCACATGTTTATCTGTATGCAAGTATCTTTACTCAACATAAGCTGGGTAAGATGGAGTATTGGCGTTGGGTTCTTGATTCATAAGATAGTGTTATTTGGAGACCTTATATCGATTGTGAGCCATGGATGGATGATGCACATACATTACCATTTATTATGCAGAGTAGATATCTCATTGGTCAGACTCCATACATTGTTGAGCGACAGTTGATTAGTCGCATTCTGAGACAGTTTGGTATCAGTCAACCCATACCTACTGGTGTCACGATATATGCACGATGGTACAGGGATAAGCAAGATTGGGGACCTTCTTTGTCGTTTGAGATAGCATGCACAAAGTTTCTGGCTTCTCCTAGGGTGGCTTATGATTTGAGATTGCACATTCTAGATCTTGGGGTTACTGTAGATTATGCTTAGTACATACTTGCACACCAGTTTCCTCGTATTACTGATCCAACAGACCCTCTTCCTAGCTCAGGAGATGAGGATGACGATTCAGATGATCCCATTATCAAGAGACGGAGACAGAGACGAGAGCTTAGAGTTGCTTAGGTGTCTGAAGGTGATGGAGATGAGAGAGGAGATGGAGGTGGAGGCAGTAGGAGACCCAGACAGAGAGGAGGTTGATTGAGAGTCCGTGGAGGACCGTTTGGACCGGTTGGCAGGATTGGGAGACCACTTTCTATGGGTGGGAGAGAGGTAGGACAAATTGGGAGGGATACTGGCAGGGCAAGGATGAGATCATTGATAGGGTTACCCTGTATAGGAGGAGGCAGGATGACTGGACTGGATGGGGGTTGCGGGAGAGGCATTGATTTTGGTCAGATTCAGCTAGACCCTAGGGTTATTACAGCTCATGGTGGAGAGGATGAGGATCCAGAGGATGATGTTCCACTTATTAGATGATGGGTTCTGAGAGCTACTCAGACAAAGGTTCCAACAGGTGGACAGGGAGGTGGAGATGATGAGATTGGGGGTCATGTCCCTCAGTAGGATGTGCCAGAGTAGGAGATCATGGATAGTCTCAGAGCACAGATAGATCAGCTTAGAGTACAGGTACAAACACTCATGACAGATAGAGATAGGGCAGTTAGGAGACAATGGGATACTCAGGGTCTCCTTGATCACATTCAGTAGGTTAGATCGGGCACTCTCTTAGCTGATATCGTTAGAGCACTATTTCGGGCTGGGAAGGAGACATCACACTGACGACGATTATATGAGGATTTAGTCACAGAGAGTTAGAGAGCAGGTAGCTATCATACCACCGTAAGAATGGATACTAGCAGCGGTGGATTCATGGGACCTCCTCAGAGGAGTGGTGATCGTGTGAGACAGGCATATGGAGGATCTTCTCACCCACAACCACAAAGATGAACAAAGTCAGGTGGTAGTGTTATAAGACAACCTTGATCTGATTTATATTGATGAGGCACTTGCATTTTTGATCGGATATCATTGTATACTTGGACTTTTTATTGATTTATGATGATCTATATGCAGACATGGACTCTATATGATGATCGTTTATTATGCATGTTACTCTATATTATGATGATCTATATATGATGCAATGATGATGGAAATAACATGATTTTGATTTTGAAAATGCAAATGCAAATGATTATTAACTTAAATGATGTGAATGAAATGATCTATATGCAAATGAATGATTATGAAATATGTTATTCAAATGTTTTTGACGTTTTATATGTAATATTTATGAATCTAAGTGCAAATATGCAACTAAATGATCTTAATGAACTTCAATGATCATAACGCAAATTATTTTTGTTCGTCCAAGTATACTCAATCTTTATTTGTGACCGTTGATTTATGAATGAAATGAAATGCTTATAATGCAACTGACAATGAATGCTTATAATGCAGATGAATAATGAGCTAATCTAAAAAATGATCTAACTAAAAGTGATACTACCATTCTCCATATACTTGTCTTGTAACAGTGCTTGATTTCATCATTGAGCTTTAAAATGTTGTAAGAGAATACAAGCAACTTGACATAAAGATTCAAGCTGACCTGAGTATTTCTTACATGGATTTTGATATAGCAAGTTAATAAAAGCAACTTGATATAATGAATCAAGTTGACTTGAGTATTTCTTGTTGAACAAACAAGGATTATCTCCTTTCATGCATGACTCAGAACGTCCTCTTTGATCTTTTGCCGATCATATCCTTAGACAAGTACATACCTTAATAAGAGATAAACCACAGACAACAATTAAAGAAAACAATCATGCCCCATCATAGCTTCTCTAGTCATGGACATCCTTGAGTCGCATAGAGTACATGATTAGCAAATAAAATCAAGATATAAACAATGAATTTTTTATGTCATTCACATGTTCTCATGGTCATTAACTGATATAATCATCTTGATGAATGATCATTGATAATCTTTTGTTACTTGCTGGTTGATTCTTCATTTTTTGAGTTTCACAATTCTATTGTCATGAAATTCCTTGACCTTCGTTTGTTGCCTTGTTATCTATTTCTAAATCCTGGGTGTTTTTGGTTTTTCTAAGTTTTTTGAATGTTTTGGATTTTTCAAAGATTCAAAAGATCACCTTTGCAAAAGGAATTATGATTTTGCCCCCAGCAGAAACAAAACTTTATTATGGATGTATGAATTGATCAAGATCCAAACCATGACGAGATATGAATGCAAATTGATTGATTCTAATAAAATCTAAGACAATGACTACGACAAGTATGTCAAAGATTGATAATTGTTGGTAAGTTGCATATTTTCTGCTAATGGTTCAGAGCAATGGATGCGAAAGATGAAATGGATGAGCTAAGATAGATGAGATAGGATGGAGTGAATAGGTGTGCAAAGCGATCTCATAGATGGAAGAACTTATGTTTTTAGATAGCGCTTGTTTACCAGGTTTTCACTATCTAAATTTATTGCATTTTTTTTCCATTATTTTTAAATTTTTTTTTTTCTGTTTTCGTTGTTTTATGCTTTTTAGGGATTTTCTGCTTTTCTGATTTTTTACTGATTTCTTTAGGACTTTATATGCTTTTTATTGATTTTTTTCAGGACTTTATATCTCAAGCATATAATTTCTTGAGATGGATATAATTGATAGGTTCATCAAACCAATCACCTTCAGGGGTAGATAACTTGTATGCTCTTGAGCCATATGCTGCTACTATGACAAAAGGACCTAACCAATTTGGTTCAAATTTACCCTTCTTTTCTCGGTCTTGCTGATTTCTTAGATTCTCCCTTAGAACTATATCTCCAATTTGAAAAATGCATGGCTTGACTTTGTGATTATAACGTCTTGCCATTCTCTGTTGATACACCTTCAAATGATCTGTTGCATTTTGGCGACGTTCTTGGATCAACTCAAGTTCTTGCAGTCTAGAGACTCGTTGTTCTTCTTCTGGTATAAGACCTTTCAAGGAAACTCGTAGAGAAGGTATCTCTACTTCTATTGGTAATATGGCTTGTGATCCATAGACTAAGAAATATGGAGTTTCCCTCATTGGTGTGCGGATGCTGGTTCGGTATGCCCAAAGAGCAGGATTTAGCTGAATATGCCAATCTTTTCAAGATTCACTGACTGTTTTCTTCATAATTTTAAAGATAGTCTTGTTTGATGCCTCATCTTGATCATTTCCTTATTGATAATATGGAGTAGAAAACCTATGTTGGATATGGAATTGCTCACATAGTTCCTTCACATCTTGATTCTTAAATGGTCTTCCATTATCAATGATAATGGTCATAGGAACTCCATAATGACAAATTATATAATTCAAGATGAATGATGATATTTGTTTTCCTGTTACTTTTGTCAAAGGTACCACTTGAATCCATTTAGTGAAATATTCAGTAGCAGTCAAAATTAACTTATGTCCATTAGAGGATGAAGGATTTATCTTACCTACCAAATCAAGGCCCCATTGAGAAAATGGCCATGATCCTGCCATAGGATACAATTCTTGTGTTGGTGCATGGATGAGATTCCCATGGATCTGGCATTGTTTGCATTTCTTGGCATATGTGAATGAATCTCTCTCCATAGTAGGTCAATAGTAACCCATACGAAGAATTTTCTTAGCCAGTGTTAATCCACTTGAGTGTGTGCCACAAATACCTAAGTGAACTTCATTAAGAACTTTCTCAGATTCTTCTTGTTCGAGACATCTCAATAAAGTGCTATCTAGACCTCGCCTATATAAGGTATCAACAATAATAGTATACCGGGATGACTGACGGATAAAATTTCTTCTTTGATTGTAGGATAGGTCAGGAGGAAGGATATTCTCTTTTAAGTACTGATCAGTTTGGCCGTATAAGGATTGACTAGTTCCCGATATATGACAAATCATGTAGGTATGCTGGGATTGAATGGTAGGGGTTAATATATCTTCCACCAAGAATTCGTCATGTTGCTGATTTTCTTGATTCTGCAAGAGAGATGCTATTGTAGCCATTGCATCTGCTGCTTTATTCTCATTTCTTAGGATTTGAGTGAATGATACTTCTTCAAAGTGTTCTTTAAACTCTTCTACTAGCTATTTGTAGGGCATGAGATTTCCATCCTTAGTTTGATAATCATCATTTATTTGGTTGATGATAAGCTATGAATCACCATAGACATGTAATTCCTTGATATTTCATTCAATAGCCATTTTGAGCCCAATAGTCAATGCTTCATATTCACAGTATTGTTTGTGCATGGAAACCATAGTCTGTATGCTTTTGGAATTGTGTGTCCCTAAGGTGTGATGAACAAAATTCCTACACCTGATCCATATTGTGTATAAGAACCATCAAAGTACAATTCCCAAAATTTTGTACTTATTGCTAGAATGTTTGCATCAGGAAATTCAATGTGCAATGGTATGTCATCTTGTAAGGGTGCTTCAGCTAATTGATTAGCAATGACCTGTCCTTTGATAGCTTTTCGATCAACATACTCTATATCAAATTCACCTAGTATCATAACCCATCTGGCTAGTCTGCTTGTCAAAGTTGACTTGTATAACAAATACTTTAGTGGATCTATCTTTGCTATTAGTTTCACAGAATGAGTTAACATATAATGTCACAGCTTCTGAGTTGCAAATACAACTACTAGACATGTCTTCTCTATTGATGTATAATTAAATTCATAGCCGACAAGTGTTCTATTGATGTAATACACCGCTCTTTCTTTTCCTTCTTCATCATGTTGTGCTAGGAGAGCGCCTAATGATACATTTGTCGCCAAGATATAGAGTAATAATGGTTTCCCTTTGATTGGTGATACAAGTACTGGAGGATTCATGAGATATTCTTTGATTTGTAAAAAAACCTCTTCACATTTTTGATCCTATTTGAATGGAATGTTCTTATGTAAAAGATGAGTGAATGGATGACATCTATCTGCTAATTGAGAGACAAATCTTCTGATTGATTGCAATCTTCCTTGTAAAGATCGCAATTGACTTATTTTCCTAGGTGACTCCATTTCCATGATGGCTTTGACCTTTTCAGGATCTACTTCAATTCCACGAGCTGATATAATGTACCCAAGAAGTTTTCCAGAGGTTACTCCAAATGCACATTTCTTTGGGTTTAATCTTAACTTGTATCTTTCAAGCCTATCAAAGATCTTTCCCAAGATGTTCAAATGTTCTTGTCTTGTATGAGATTTTGCAAGTATATCATCTACATAATCTTCCATAAATGTATGCATCATATTATATAAAATTATTGTCATAGCTCTTTGATAAGTTGCTCTTGCATTCTTATGCCCAAATGGCATAACATTCTAGTAACAAGTACCCCATGCATAGGTGAATGTTGTCTTTTCTTGATCTTCAAGTGCGATTCTTATTTGATTGTATCTTGAGAATCCATCCATTAATGAAAAAATCTCATGCCCTGCTGATAAGTCCACAATTATATCAATGTTGGGTAGTGGGAAATCATCTTTGGGACATGCCTTGTTCAAATCTCTGAAATCGGTGCAAAATCTTATGCTTTTATCTGGCTTTGACACTGGCACAATTCTTGAAACCCATTTTGGATAGGTAACAGGTCTTATGAAACCCACATCTAGTAGTTTCTTTAGCTCGGCTTTACAAGAAGCACAATGTCTGGATGCATCTTCATTAGCTTTTGTTTAACTAGTTTTTCTTTTAAATCCACATTGAGATGATGCATTATAAGATCTGGATTAAGTCTTGGCATGTCTGCATAGTGTTTCTCCTCACAATTGGAATGGTAACTAGGTAATAAAACACAATTTAGAGATTGAATATCCTTAAATACCTAACTTTTCCTGTGGAAAAGGCTTATTTAGTTATCAACCAGGGACGTAAACTTGAAATGGGTCAGCATTGTATGTGCACCAAGTTCATATTGCAACCATTCTATATTACTACAGGAAAGGAAATTCTTCTTAAAGTAAACACACGAAATCTCAAATGAACTAATACTTTAATCTTACAATTGGAAATTACTTTAAACAACTACTGGTAAATGATAAAGTTCTGGCGGGCAGCAGGAACTACTCTGCTGTTGTGGCTGCAGGAACAGGCATAGGAACTATTTCCTATGGCTATAGGAATAGACAACTGCAGAAACAACTGCTACAGGAGTATAAAACTAACCAGGACATACAAAGGATTACTCACCAAGTGGGACCCCTTGAGTGAGTATCTTCAGAACTTCAAATTACAACTATCTAATCATTCAGAATCACATTGATCTCTTTATTTCATCTTTACTGGAAAATACATAAACAATACCAGAAGACTATGTATTACAAATTACTATGGTCATTCTCCGCTATCCCCGAGAGGAGAGAGATCCCTTTATTTATAGGAAAAATTATAACAAACTTCTAACTGATCGACCACATTCCTACGAAATAGGCGAACATGATTTATTAACAAGAGAAGAAGTCAGTGTGTACAACAAAACAACATCTGTCCTGCAGCTGAGAAAATATAGCATGACTAGCCTTCTAGATCTAAGCTCCACTAAGAACAATTATAAATGTTTCATAAATCAATTTGCTGAAGAACCGGTTAAGTCTTTTCAATCATTACTGCATTTCTCTGACTGGGTCTGCATTGTGGTTATATACTTGATGATCTTTTGAACCACCATTTGTCTTTACTTCACCTTTGCTGACCCTGCGTCATGATATTAATGTGCACAAAAAACATGTGTATATACTAATGCTAACATGATATAATGCAAACCATATTTATAATTGTTTTAAGATATTTGCATAGATAGATCATTTAAAATCATTATATGACATCCTTAGGTATAAGTTAAACCAGTTTTAGAAACACTTAAAAGGTATCAACTTAGGAGAATATTATAATCCAAATGTCATTTAATAATAAGGCCTAGGCAGGAGTATTATATCAAAAATCTATCAAAATAGAGCCATTATTTAGGCTCATCACATAGAACCAAGCAAAACTTATTTGTCTTCGTCTGAAGAATTATATGTATTCTTTCCTCTCTTTATGATATTGAGGCAGTAGAATGAAGTATCTTGGGGTCCTTTGATGTGCCAATGTTTATTGCTTCTGTTGGCTCTATTAGAATAGCAGATCTTTCTTGAAAAATATGCAGGGAGGATGTCAAAATTTCCCTCTTCTGGTGCCTCAAAGAGGTTTTCATTGTCAGATATGTCCTTTATTTTTCCTCTTGATTGATCTAGTGTTGCCATGAAATAGTTTTCAGCACTAGGTCTCTTTCCTTGTTTTATTTCAATTTTGTGACTGGAAGGTTTGGCATTCTCCCGACTGCAAGAAACGTTACTTGATTCTGCAATGGAAGATATCTTAGGTGTTATGGGTTCAACAACATTAAGATACACAACTAAGTCATAGTCATTGGAAAAGACATCCAATTCAGGGTTTTCTAGGTTATCCCAATCAATTAGTTTTGGATGAAGAAGGGGTAAGTCATAGTCATCGTGATTGTTAGGTGCTTCAAGGTTCATGACATAATAGTCATAATTTGGCATAGAGTAGGTAATGTCATAGATAGAATGATCTTGAGGATAGTCTCTCCCAAGTGTTCTCCAATTAGTCCTAACAAAATCAGTATTGGTATTTTGTAGTTCACACTAAAGTGTCTCTTCATCTGATGTTTGTCCCTTAAACGAATGGATTATATCAACATACACATCTTTAGTACTGCAAGTTCCTTCTTGATTATTTTCAATAGATTCATTTGTATTTTGAAGTTGACATACTTTTGTACATGATATAGAGGATCATTTTGCTAGCTTTTGTCTTCTTTCAAACTCAACTTCTTATGGAGTAATAGTAAATCCTACTTGACTATCTCTTAGTTCTTCTATGGTTTTGCCATACCTTGGTACATCTCGCTCCTCATTTGATAGAAATCTAATATTTCCTGATGCTTGATCCATATCTGTTTGTGCTTCTTGTGGCATTACTTATTGGTCTTTTTCATCCCCTTTCTTTTGTTGTCTTGTATATGCCTCCTTTCTCTAGATTCTGAGTTTTTCTTTTCTTCTTTCTAACTCTATCTTTTGTTTTGTACAAGACAAGTCTTCATTTGTTATAGCTGCTTGTTCTTCATTTTTTTCTTCACTTGATATACTAGACGATACATCTGAACCCCATTCATATTCATTTGAATCCGTCTTTGAACCATTGTCTAGGATTACACCACTATACCACACATGAATGTTGTATGGTACAAAAAGTTCCCTGATTTCTGCCATCTCTTCTTTTACCGCTTCTGGAATATTTTGTTTAGATTTTGCATTTGCTCGTATTCCTTGAACTTGTTTACAAGATTCTTCTTCTCTTTTGATTGCAATCTCTTCTTCTTGTTTCTTCTTATTGGCTACTATTTCTGCTGCTTGATGTAGCTTTTCTTGCCATTGTTCTTCTTTAGAGACTGATTTCTTTCTCCACTTTGGTTGTTGATAGTTATGGTGCTTTTGATTTGGTTTTGAGTATATAAGTCCCAATTTATCTTCTTTATATTGCGAGTGAGGACAAATAGGTTATGAAATACCTTGGTCTCGCTTATTAATTGGTCATTTTCCTTCATATCCCATATTTTGGATGATCTTATAACCATTTCCATATTGTTCTATAGGAATATTGACTTCTGTAGCTGTTGCCATAGTTTCATTTTCATCTTTGTACAACCAACCAAGAATGTCCTTGTCTTCAAATTATTCTGCAAGTGTTCCAGCTCTAACAAATGCTCCATTAAACATGTCTTTTAATTTTTTCGAGGTGCGTGATTGGATATTTGTAGGCTTTCCATATGATTTAGGTGAAAGTGGAAAATTATGCAAAGAATATTTTCCCATTCCTTCATCATTTAATTTGAGCTTTTTCTCGAAGGTTTCCCATAACTTTTCTTGAATTTCTTTGGTAGGATATACCGATTCTCTGTTATGTGGAACTCTTGTATCTTGTGTTGGCTTCAGATTATTGCAATATTGGCTAGAGTATGCAATTATAGTGATCTCTTGTCCTTCATGAGGAAACTTTACACATTGATGATATGTAGAAGGAACTTCTTGCATGTTGTGAATCCATGGCCTTCCCAGAAGATTTTTATAAGAGAGGTTCAAATCTAAAACCTGACACAATGTTTTCCTCTCCACAGGTCCTATTTGGATTGGTAATACCACAGTTCCTTTAGAAGAACAATCCTCTTCATCATAAGCCTTAATGGTTATTTTCTTCTTTGGATCTACTGCATTTTTTGAATATCCCAAAGCCTTTATTAAACTTAATGCACAAATGTCTAAGCCTGCTCCACCATCTATGAGTATGCGTTTGACATGAGTTTTATTAATGTTGACTTCAACATGTAAGGGAGCGTTGTGAGGATTGTTGCAAGGACGTGTCATCATTTTCAGAAAATGATAAGCAATGAGGGGCTATAAGGTGTCCCGCCATGTTTTGGAACTGATCCACATCCAAGTCTTTTGAAACCGTTGTTTCTACTAAAGCTTTTTCCAAAATTTCCTTATGCATAGGTGAAACTTTGAGAAGTTCCTAAATTGATATTTGAGCGGGTGTTCTTTATAATTGCTCTACTAAATTGTATTGTTATGAAGTGCATGTTGATTCTTTTGTTATACCCAAAAAGGTGACCTTCGCTTTGCTTCTTGTAATGACATTGATTGGTTCTGAAGATGTATTATCTTTAATAATGATGACATTTACCACATCATCATATTTATAAGTGTAGTTCACTTTGGCTTTTCCTTTGTCATATTTTAATTGGGATTGTTCACCTTTTTCATAATTCAAAAGTGTAGTTTTGAAGGCTAGGTGTGATTCGTTTGTCTTATGGCTATCCATTGTGATAGTTCCATTATCGATTAAATCTTGGATAAGGTGTTTCAATCTCTAACAATCATTAGTTTGGTGTCCTTTATTCTAATGGTAATTCCAAAAATGATTGTCATTCCACCAATTAGGCTTGACTTGTGGTTCATCACTTCTTGCTTCTGGTAAAATAATCAGTTTGTTCGCAAGAAGAGTTTTTAAAGCTGATTCCAAGGGTTCTCCAATGTTTGTGAATTTCCTACGAGGATTGGAGAAGAAAGACTTGGATTTATTTCTTTCTTGATTGTTATTGTTTGGGATCTGACTTGATAGATTAAAGATTGGTTGCTGTTTCGTAGCATTATTGTCGTCATTTCCTCTATTAATGACATTCCTATTCTTTGACCAGAACTTGGGCTTGTCATTGTTGCTATTTTTGTTGTGATTGTTGTTGTTGTAAGAATTATTGTAAAGTTTTAGTTCTCCTTTCTTTACCATCGCGTCTTCTATTTTCAGGCCGTTCTCAATCATCTTGGTGAAAGAGGGAGGATATTGCATTTTTAGTCGATAACTCATTTCACTGATAAGATTATCAATGAATATGTCCATCTTTTCTTGACCAGGTACATCTCTTGGATACATCGCTGCAAGAAGATCATAGAAGATTCACCATTCTTTTGTTTAACATTGCATAAATCCAACATTGTTATCTCATTCCTTACATTGTAGGAGTATTGTGAAATAAATCTATTCATGAGTTCTTCAAAAGATTTGATTCCAGATGGTAATCTTGAAAACCATTCCATTGATTGTTCATTTAAACTTCTAGGGAAAAGACACATCAGGTAAGTCTCATCGTGCACAAATTCCATGCTCATAGTACAAAACTCCCTAATGTATTCCTGTAGATTAGATTTTACATCGTATTTGTCATATTTAGGGATCTCGCAATGCTATGGAAATGGTATCATATTCATACTTTTATCAAAAGGATACAGACATATATCTTCCAATGAATACTTCTTAGAGCTTGTTCCATTCTACATATCTTGTATATGTTGTTGTAGAGTTTGCATTTGTTGAGTGAGATTTAACAACGAATAATCCATACGGTTTCTCCTTGTCTCTTCGTAAATTCTTCTATCACTATGCCCTCTTCTTGTGTCATCACGTTCTTTTCTTGTCTCTTCATGACTTTCTTTGTTTACATCTTTTTTATTTGGATCATCTGTGTTTTGGATGTTACTTGCCTCCACATCTTGTTTCAAGCTTTCTATGTTAAAGTCTTGTGGTAATTTAGCTCCTGATTTTGCCATCATCAAAAGATATTTCTCTTTTTGCTTTGCCAATAATTTTTCCATTAGTCTATCAAATTTGAAATCTTGCTCAAGGTCTCTAATGGTGTTATTGACCGCTTCTTCATCAACATCCGTATACCCAAAAGTTTGGAGCATCGGATTATCTTCTTCCTCCATTTGTTTTTGTTGTTTTCTGAGTTGTTCGTATAGATCTCTAGTCCAAACTGGCATGTAATTGTTTCAATTTTTTTTAAGTTTTCTAAAGACAACTCAATAGGTGATTGTTGGTTTAGGAAGATATGCTTTGTTGATTTTACCACTATTGTTTGTTCATTGTGATAAAGAGTCTCTTTGTTGAAAAGCACGTCCTTGCAAAATTTCTCCATCAAATTATGTCCCACAACCACATAAATAGTGACGAAAATGGTGTAGGAATGTCTTATGTTTTAATAAGATCTTGCGATTGATATACAAGAATCTTATTCTTTTCTAAGTAGCTTTATAATTGGGTTTTCTTTTCTTAAGGCGATACTTAAAATTCATATAAGCATATGATAGTTTACAAGTTTGCTTGATTCCAATGTTGGTGCAATTTTGATTTTGATATAACCTAGGTTCAAAATAGGAAAGATATATCCAAGATAATGAACACAAGATGGATTGATCAAGCTTCGTGATACAAGATTTGATATATCCTGATGAGAAACTTGACAATGATGTTGATTTTTGCACTTAAGATGTTTGAATCAATAGCTTGTTGAATGTTTTATGCTTATGGAAAACTTTTGGAAATATCCTGTTGGATTGGTGACCCAGTTATTGAACTAGTTTGAAAATGTGTGATAGTTTAAAGACAAACCTACTCAAGAAGTGTTTTGATACTGATTCTGAAATTTTGGTTTGATATGCTTTGTTTTAGATGTGAAAAAGCCTTTGTGCTAACTCTTGTGGTAAAGAGTATTAACTTATGGGATAAAAGCACTACTTTGTTGCTTGAAAGCTCTATTCTGACTATGTTTCAAGGATTTCTTTTCAAATCCTTCAACAAGTTGTTGGATTTTTGCTCATTTTTAGATGATGATTTTTTTCAATTTTTGACCATTTTGAACACGTCATAGACATAGAAGACATAATGTTTGAAAAACAAAATGCATAAGCAAGTGCAAATCCTATGGCAGGCTGAGACAATAATTTTTGAATCTCACATGGGGTTTCCCCTGAGGCTACACTATTCAAAGCAGATATTTAGATGCTTGACCCCACTAGCTCCACCCTCAACACTCACTTCTCCAGGGCAGTCAAGCACTAGTTTCCATGAAAACTCCCGATGGAAAACTTTATATCTCTACTAAGAACTGTATGTGTGTGAGCCGCTTCAGAGGTCTAACCTCCTGCGCCAACAATTAGAAGGATTTTGGCAACTAGTACAAGTTGTTTTTTAGTAAAGGCTTCCGGTCATGTGGCCATACATGCGACACTTTCAACTCTATAAATACAGAAGGTGGGGTTTATGGGGAAACATAGTGTTGGTATGAACTTATCAACGCATGTTTCTTATGACTTTCGTCACAAACATGATTTATTTAAAGTGGATTGGGAGGACTCGGCATTAGCCCGTTTCCACTTTAGGTCATTCCCCTCTTACTGGCCCCCTCAAGGCAGCTCGAGAAGGCACACCCTCTAAAGGTTACACATAAAAGAAAGTAGGTTTGATTTTCTGATCACCGTATGAGGGTGAGAGCATACTTACCTACTACTTCATCAAGCACGGAAAACACAAGTTTATTTTAGCCTTCTAAAATCTATGTGCAACTACTTTAAAAAAGTCACTCAAAATGCAATCTGCATGCTGTCAATTTATCCCCTTAGTTAAGCTAAATGAGCAAGATATGATGTGTTACTTTCCAAAATAGAGCTCTTAATTAACTAGGTGAGGAAATGCATGAAATTTTCTTAAAAAGCATCCTGGACATAGACATGTCAGTAGTTTGAAAATTTTAGTTCTTGGACATTCGGACCTGCAAGAAAATTTTGTCAGTTACAAATAAAAGCGCTATCCTAACAAATGCACTGTCTTTCACCTCAAAAGTGCTAACCTAAAGGACAAAAGCACTAACCTACAATACAAAAGCGCTACTCTGTAGACTAAGAAGCAAGAAATCACTGACAAAAGCGCTAAACAAAATGACAACATGCGTTAACTTGCAGGACAAAAGCGTTGTTCTGAAGATTAAATGCGTTGATTTACAGACAAAAGCGCTAACCTAAATGACAAATGCGCTAACCTGCAGGACAAAAGCGCTAACTTATCAAATAAAAGAGTTGTCACAATTGACATAGGCGTGAATTTGGATTACAAATGCGTTAAATTTCTTTTTGCAAGAACTAGACATGATATTAGAAAGATATATGCGAGGCTCTAGCCCCACGGTGGGCGCCAAAATGCGTCAACTTGAATTTCATCATCAGAATACTACTTGCAACATATTAGTTTCACAAAATACAAAGGAAATGCTACAGGAAATCCAAACTCAATCAATGAAACTACATGAAATTGATATTAAAATAAAAACACTATTTTTACCTTCATGATTTAAGTTTCATTGTATCCTAACTCCATTGTTCCTGGTTGCAGATGGTGTGCTCTCAGACAAGCACTGATAGCTTCCAAGATGACATATGAATAATGGACTGATAACTGGTAGTTAATTGATACTATGATATGCACTACTAAATGAGAAATGCTAAATGATTATGCTGATTTGCTTCAAGATTAAAACTCACGAATGCATAAGTTTTCACAAATGATTAACTTGAAAACTCACTTGAAGACTAACTCTTTCTCAACTCAAACTTCTGATTTTATAGACTTTGAGAGGATAAGATGATGTGGCCTAGATCAAAGGTCATGATTAGATCTGCAGATTTGGATGGCTGTGAGCAAAGGTGAAGGTTGAGAGAAAGGGGGAAGGAGAAGACAAGTGTCACTCATCTCACCTTGACTAGGTTGCTGACTGAGGGAATCTAGGGATGGTTGGAGAAGATTTAGGCATGAGAGGACAAGTGGACTCAAGTCCTTCCTAAGATATAGGGATGCTGGAGAGAATATAGAAGAAGGTTAAGAAATATGTGTTCGTACACAATATTTCATTAAATTTGGAAGCTGAAGATAGATGATGAATTAACATTTAAAAAATATTAATATCTTTAGCCACATGATTGGATGAGTTGGCAAATAGAAGATAAAGTGGAGATGGAAGAATGAGTTGGAAAAGAGATTAAATAATTAAGAATTATTTAATATTTGAGACTATAGGATAAATGAATAACCATTAAATATTAGATATTTAATTGATTGAAGGAATAATTTCATATTAGATATTTAATTAACTGATTAGAAGAATAATTAAATATCTAGATATTTAATTAATTAGAGGAATAGGATAGATGCATTAATAAATAAAATATTTCAATTAAATTAATTAATAGAAAGACATGAAATGAATTAAATAAATTAATCTTTTCAAATTAACTATTTAATAGAAGAATAAACATTAAATAAATATAAAATATTTATTTAATTGCTCATAGCCATTTTTATGTGTATACAACTCCCATTAGGCTAGTCTGTGTCAGGACTTAGGTGGCATTCTTAGGGAACATTTCTGATGGTCGCTTGGAAAGTTTGACTAGCCATAAAAACGTGATAGTCATTGCAACCATGAAATGGGTATTGGGAGAGGACTTCATAGGCTCTATAGATAGGTATAGGGTGAATACAAACATCACCTCCTGCTTCATTGCTTATCTAATAGACATTGCATTGCCCAAATGCCTTATTACCCTCCTTACTAAAGTATTTTTCCCTGGGAAGTACTTGAGCGGGTTGGAAGAAGTAGTTGGGTATGCAGAGCTTTATGTGGGCATCCCATCAATGTCGGACTTGCAACATTTTATCGACCACAGAGAGGTGGTCTCATGGCTCCCATTTGTTTCCGGCTTTAAGACCATGACCTTGATGCTACACTACAACCGGGTGTGGCAAGCTACTGATTTCTTGCCATGACTGCATCTCCTGGTCAACTCAAATGGGGTCACTTGGTACTCTGAATTCCATGACTACATCTTCCTGAGGATCTTGACTCTGGAGAATCCTCCCATTCTTCAGGTAATCATGCATTTCTCAGATTCAGACTCAGAGTTATTAGGGGGAACAGATGATGATAAGGAAGATGATGATGAAGAAGAATTGTAGGCTTCTCCACTGCAACATTTGCTTCTTACTACTTTCTTTTCTCCTCTGCAACAATGCCTAAGAGCCTATTTTGCCATGTAACTATGTAAAAACATAATACATAATATATGATATTTGCTTTTGTATCTTTATGGTTTTTTTCTTTTCAACAATGCTTTCTATTTATGCTTACTATTCTTGGCTGGTTACTTCACTTAAAACTAAGGGCTCAACAAAGTCTAGACCTAGGACAAAAGGCCTCCGATGAAAAAAAGAACACTATTATACAATATTTATAATATTTACACATAACTAAGCAATTAAGGCTTAATTGAATTCCTTAAGATGGATCCCATTAACTAGGATCTCTAATAGTTCACCTTGCATGTTTTCCAGGGTGAAAGCATTAAATTCTTTGCACTTGAAAATGCAGAATGGACCTTCCCAAAGGCTATCAAAATTTGCATGTTGTCATGGATTAGCACCACATTGATTATATTTCAGGTAAAGATCTTTGCGCCGAAAACCAGGGTCAAAACTCTTCTTGTCAAACCACTTTTTGAAAGTTTTTTGTCGATCTTGGAGAGAATCGAAAGATTTTTCTCTTTTTTCTTGCAATTGTAAGAGTTCTGCCAACCTTACCTCCATGGGTTCATTCTCCTCTAGCTCTAGAGATTTAAGAAGTTGCAAATCTCATATCTCTAGTGAGACTCAGAATTGTGCTTCTTTTCCATATACAAGCTCGTATGGAGAACTTTTAAGCACCTGCTTGGGGGTCACTCGATCTGCCCATAGTGCATTCTTCAAGTGATGATGTCGTTCTCTCTTATATTCGGCTTCGATCCTTTTAATGAGTTGAATTAAGTTTTTGTTAGTTGATTCGGCTAAACCATTCCCTTGCAAGTAATAGTTTGAAGAGGTTTTTAGGTAAATACCATGGCTGAGAGAAAACTGGGTGACCTTGGAACTTATGAATGCTCTGGCATTATTTGATATTTTTGTCTTTGGCAGGCCAAATCTCGTAACTATCCCCTCTAGGAAATCCAATATCTCAGCTTTTGTTGCATTCTTCAGCAGAATTGCCTCTGTCCAGCGGGTGAAATAATCTATGGCAGTAAGAATCCATTTGTGGCCGACAAAAGATGACTGTTTGATCAATCCTATGAAATCCAACCCCCATTGAGCAAAAGGCTCATCTACTACAATAGGATGAAGTGAGTTGTATTTATACGTTTCCCAACGTAGAACTAACACTCCTTGCATTTCCGGACAAGAGCGTGCACATCCTTGAATAGTGAAGGCCAATAGTAACCTGCACGGGTGATCTTAATTATAGTTGTATGGGCTAAGAAGTCACCTCCCACGAGGCAGTTATGGAAATCATGCAGAATCCCCTTGAACTACTACTTGTCTACACAGCATAGTAAAAATCTGTTGAAGTTCCTCTTGAATAAGGCTCCTTCTAGCAATCGGTAACCGCTGTTTTGTAGCCTATAAAATCTTCTCTTTTCATGAGGGAGATCTGTTGGGAATCTTCCGGTTTGGATAAAATCCTTCCTGTCAATGATCCAAGTCCTTTCCTCTGATTCTGTATGCATCCACATGGTCTCATCTTGAGCTTCTCTTGGAACCTTAGGTTCCTGAGCCATGCATTCATAGAGGCCCTTCCCTCAGATTACCTTGGTGGGTCTGATGTCATCGTCATACTCAAGAATCTTGGTAATCCAATTGGCTCTCTTCTCCATGATTTCTCCTTCCATTATGTATTCATGGACCGTGGGGTGAGCCACGTAGACAGTTATCTTATTACAGTCAATGAAATGCCTAAATTTCTTTAAGCCTTTTACTATGGTGAATGCTTGTTTTTCAACAAAGTTGTAATTGACCTCGTATGCTTTTAGCGTTTTTAAATGAAATGAAATTGGATGCTCTCATGTACCTTCTACATCCTTCTGCGTTAGTATAATAACAATACTAAAGTTATTGACATACATGTACATTAGGAAATCTTTGGACATATCCAGGTTAGCCAAGATAGGGGTAGATGAGATGGCTTCTTTAATCTTTTCGAAAGATTCTTTACCTTTCGCAGTCCATTTTAAATGAAGATCCTTTTTTCAGCATAAAAGTGATCGCTCTTACCATTCCAACAAAATCTAAAATGAGTCAGTTGACAAAATTAATCTTCCCCAAAAAGGATTGGACACCCTTCTTGTTCACCGGAAAAGGAAGCTCTTCGATGGGTTTCAAACAGTCCGGGTCGATGGACACTCCTTCTTTAGACACCACATGTCCTAGCAATTTTCCTTGAGGCACTCCAAAGATACATTTCTTCGAGTTCAATGAGATACCAAACTCCAGGCATTTATGGGAAACTAGCTCTAGATGATCAAAATGATCTTCTTTATGTTTCGAAAACACTGTGAAGTCATCCAAGTAAATAAGAATAATCTTGTTAATCAACTCTCAAAAATCTATATCCATAGCTCTTTGGAAAGTAGCACCAACATTAGACCACCCGAATGACATTTTTTGATAGGGAAACGTTCCCCATTTGGTGGTGAACGTGGTTTTATGTTGATCTTCCAGTTTGATAAGGACTTGATTATAGCCAAAAAAACCGTCAAGCATAGAAAACATCTCAGACCCGACTACTATATGTAGGATATGTTCCATTGGAGGAAGGGTGTAATGATCCTTTAGGGATGCTCTATTTAGATCTGGGAAATCCACACAGAGATGAATGTCTCCATTCTTTTTTTGAACCAACACCAGGTTAGAAACCCAAGTACTATGCTTGATCAGATAAATGATCTAGAATTCAATGAGTTTCTGTAACTCCCGTGACATCAGGGACTTGATCTTGGGGTTCATTGGATGTTTCTTCTGCCGAATAGGATTTGCCCCTTCGGTTAGATCAATGGTGTTTTGTATTACCTCTAGATTGTATCCTTTGAGGTCTTCGTACAACCATGCAATCACTCCTATGTATTCATCTTAGAAATGGATAAGTATGTCCTTATCATGTTGAGGGACATTTTTTCCCACCTTGAGCTTCCACCCATCTCCAACTTGAAGCTTGGTATAATATCCCTTATCTGTGATGAATTTCTTTTTGTCATTTTTTGCATCCTCACAATAAAAAAAGTATTCCAAAGTGATCAGACCCTGTAGGAGTTTATGTGATCTTAGTTGGATAACTTGGTCGTCATATGCCTTAGTGACCTTGGGCTGTAGTTGGTCCACAAATTCCCTAGATTTTTGTATGAACATGGCCACATGTTCATCATTTTAAAAGACTTGCCAGTGTACATCACTATCTATGATAGCTGGTTTGATGATCACTCGAACTGATTGTTTATTTTCTAGCAAATCAAAGGCTGGGTCAAATTGCAATCCTATTGAGGTCATACGATCAACAACATCATTCTTCTTTGGGGAATCCTCTGAATATTGAAAGCGTCAAATCTTTTGATTAGATCCCAAACCCAATGGCGATATGAATGCATGTAGACATGCTTTGTAACTGATATCCCCCAGACTTGTTGAACCACTAGCTCAGAATCTCCCAAGACTCTTAACTGCTTGATTGTGAGGCGTTTTGCAAGGCTCAAGCCGTGTACCAATCCCTTGTACTCCACTTCATTATTAGAACAGGTAAATTGGAGGCAAAAATACCTCAAGGTCTGCTCTCCGGAAGGAGATATTAGGCAAATGCTTGCTCCAGATCCGGTTTTGCTTCTTGCACCATCAAAATGTAGGGTCCAAAGCTTAGAAGTCAGTTCTTCCTTTAGCTTTTCTGTATCTTGTGGGTCTTTCAACAATCTAGGAATTATCAGGTCCTCATCAAAAATTACATACATCCCAATTTCGGTGGCATGATAATTCCCATACAGGTCAACATTTATGAATTCATTAAGGAAAACTTCTTGCTCTGGGGATCTATCTCTAGCTATCTCTTCATCTTCTAACAGCTCTACACACTTCATTTCGCCTCCCAAAATGGATGTGTGGGTAACTTCAAAATTGATCATGGCGTCATCAACTACATGTTCGACATGCAAAGGCTTGGACAATATTTTCAACTTGGCCCCCTGTTTGGTTCTAATGATAAGGTGAGAACAATTTAAAGAGAGATATCCCCCCACTTTTGTAGTAAAGTCTTTGGACAAAGGCTGAAAACGAGAGGGATATCAATGAATGCTACTTCTTGGGTTACAGTGATAGTAGGGAAAGTGAATAAGGTTAGCGAGAGGCTTTTTATTACACCCACGGTCTAGAATTTATTACCATATAACTACACGACTCCTCTATTCACAAGTTCATATTCTAACTTCAAAACTTCCGCTATTTGCTTGGGCATCACAGTGGTGGTAGCACCAGAATCAATCATAGAATTATGGAGTAACTTATCCCCAACAATAAGAGTTCATTAGAAAGGATTGGGTTCCAGATTACTTGCCTTTAAGCTAGCATGGGACTAGGGGCTTTCATTAGTACGCACTGCGGATGCTCGCAAATGGCCTCCCAACTCAGGACCTTTATCTTTTGTGCGTTTGAAGCTGGCTGAAAGTTTTTTTTTGCTTCACCAAGCACTTCCCGTAGGCAATTTTTTTGTTTTGGGATAGCGAGAATATCCCATAGAGACATGTTTGCGGGGGGTCTCTTCAGTTGTTCTACTACATCGAGCATCGTAGGTACAAGAGATTTTGTTTCTTTAGTCTTGTACGGTATGAAATCTTTGGGTTGCCAGAACTCAGGGACCACCATAGGTTTTTCTTCAGATTTCCCCACACTTGCTTTTGGATGTTGCATCACAAGCTTTCTCGTGAACCGATGCTTTGAGCAGAGGTTATAATCAGACTGTACTTGGGGCATTTTTGAAGATGACATAGCAACATCATTCGCGAGCATTGTCTCTTCGTCTTCCATCTAGGAAAAGAGAGCGTGATTTGGACCGATTTCATCTTCTTGCTCCATCGACATGCCCTGCATTTGGGCTATAAGTGCAACATTATCCATCCTTGAAGAAGTATATACGCCAACATTAGAGCTCACTCCTTGAATCCTCTGATCAACAACCTCTTGTTGCAAGTTTCCCCTTGGACAATTTTGTGACGTGTGGGCGACATTGCATGGAAAACACCAAGAATTGGTATTGTCCGCTATATTATTCTGGCCAGCAACCAACTCGTTGTTATTGGGAGGAATATTTTGCAAAAGGGTAGGTATAGGTACAAGCTGATTGTTTGACTGACCTTGGCTAACTTTTGGGCCACTTTGGTACTAATTTTGCTGATAAGGGGGTTTCCCTCCTTGATAGTTTTGAAAAGGAGGTTTGGTGGGTGAAGCTTGTTGCCTCTTAAGGTTGATAATCTCATTCAAAAAGGTTTTGAGCAAATTTTTCATATCATTCACTTTTGCAACTAGAGAAGAAGGGATGACAATGCTTTCTTGCTTAGCATTTGGGTAGACGTATATAGATTATGGGACGAATGTGCTTGGAGATGATGGCTCAAGCATTTGGGCTGTCAATTTGAGAAATACTGGCAAAGGTGGCCTTGGAGGAAACTTTCCTACATCGATCAAATTGTTCTCCGCTAGGACCATTAGGTCATAAGCATTCAGGAGAGTGTTACCTCCCAAAGAATAGATCATAACAGATATGTTGGAGAGCCTTCAGGTATAATACGAAAGCCGTATCTGCGAGAGTTTGAGAAGATATGGGTATTCTTTGCTAGGTCTTCCAGAATATGGAATTGAAGTCCCTCACGACCTCTTGGGGAGCCCTTTTTATTGCTATCAATTGCTACAACAAAGAATATCTATCCCCCTTTTTGGTGAAGCGTTCAAAGAAACTGTTTCCCAACTGGTCCCAATCTCTTATTGAATTTGGTAGGAGAGATCTATACCAATCTTGGGCATTTCCTTTAAAAGAAGCTGCGAGCGATCTCAATGCTACGTTCTGGTGTGTGACATTATGTATGGTGCATACATCGACCACATCCTGCAAATGTTCCCCTGGAGTTTTAGAGTCCTCTCCAATGAACTTTGGCAATGCTTTTAATGTGGAGGTAGGGATAACATCCTATTGAGTGGGAGGAACAGGTATAATAAGGGGACTACCACTACTTCAAGTGACAAAATTCCTTTGAGGCTATGCTACCATCGGTATGGGGACTATTGGGACTAGGTTTTGAGTCCCTCCTTGTACTGCTGCTTGGACCACTACTAGGGGTGGTAGTAATAAGCTTGGGTTTAATGCAGTTTGAATCCTAGTAATAGGTCTATGGCTCATACACCCACTCTTAAAATAAGCAAATAAAGTTCCATCGGGCGTGCCAAAAAAAGAAACTGTTGATCACTAAAATTGCTCTTAGGAACATAGCCTTATGGGAAACTCAGTGATGGGGAACCTATGCGTTTTCATTGAGTGATCTCCGGGATTTTAGAAGTCGACTCTTCATTCATTGGGGGGAGAAAAGAGAAAGGAAGAAACATAAACTAAAACCTATTCTAAAGTGATGCGATGAATCAATTTAATTACACTAAGGAGCATACAAAAATTCACATACATGTTATTCTAAGGCCCATTCAATAATATACATGCCCATAACAATAATCAAGATATAACCAAAATTCCTTTTAACATAAAGTAATACACACCACGCATTCACCATATAACAAGTGCAAAAACATAGTTTAATCGATAGAGTATTAGGCATATATTTCTAAAGTTATATCAGAATTTCACAGACGCACATAAAAATATCAAATGCACACTGAATAACAACAATCATAAAGGCTGCAGGCACAGTCTAATTATCTTGTCTCAAAAAGTACAAAACAACATATTAAAGACTAAATTCCTATAGAATATCAATCTATCTTTTTAAAATAAGTTTTGAACCCTTTGCCAGGCTGAAATCACTACTATTATAGACCGAAATTCAACAACCCGCGAGTTGGGAAAACAAAAAAACACTACTGGCATCTCCTTCGCATTTGATGACATGCAAAAATCTGCAAACAAAAACCATCCTTGGCTTCTAGCGAAACCGCATTTTGTTGTTCTGTTATTCAGATTCAAAAGATCTTCTAGCGGTTCATCTGCAACTAAAACATGAAAATTTTTGGTCCACCACCATGGGAGACACATGACAGTAGGAGGGAGAGCGGCTTGGGCCTTGCCAACTGCTAACCTAGGACCTCCCGTGGAGCTACCATGTAACACGCCATACTCCCCTAGAAGCTACGGGTCCCATTCACTTGGGGAAAAAAAAAGTGCAACAAATAAAATGCCACGCGTCAAGAGAACGTGACTTAACTAACATGACAAAGAAAAGGGTGCTAAGAATGAGTGTTGTGCCAACAAGTGGTGGGCACGAGCTAGCCTCTTCAAAACATAGTGTGTACAAAATAAAATACACATTTACCTATAGAAATTTTGAATTCTCATTGAGCTTATAAGTTTAAGGAGAAGTAATTTGTGTCTGAATATAAACTCTTTACTCAATTAAATTCTAACACATTAAATAATTTACAAACAATAAAATTTAGATAGAGTAAGACATAGAGAGATGAAGAAAGAGAGGGGAGAGAGAAAGAAAGATAATGAGAATATAAAATTTGTGTGGGAGATATATATTGAGTGATAGAGGATGAGTGAATAATACTAAAAAGAGATTGAGAGAGGGGAAGGAAGATAGAGAGATAGAAGAGAGAGAGAGAGAGAGAGAGAGAGAGAGAGAGAGAGAGAGAGAGAGAGAGAGAGAGAGAGAGAGAGAGAGAGAGAGAGAGAGAGAGAGAGTAGTGCCCCTCCTCGATTCAACTTGTCTTTTGCATATCAAAGGATTGTATTGATCAAGCCTAGTATGATTTATGATGATTTGACGATGTCGTGTCGTGTTTAATTTTTATTTATTTGCATTCTGCAAATGTTGTGGGGTTAATCATCCGACAGATTCTATAAATTTGTTTTCGAATTGGATTTGGATTGAATATTGGATTGAAGGTTTGGATTGCTTGAGGATTTCTCTTCTTCAGATTTCATTTTGGATTGCATTTGCAGGTTGGTTTTATTTCTCTCTCGAAATTTTGATTTTCAAAAAAGCTTGTCTTCTCTGTGACTGTGCAATTGCTTGCTGAGTATTGTTGATTGCTTGGAGAAATTTGGATTTGATACTTGAAGAATTTAATTCTGAATTGGAAAATAAAATTGGGAAAGGGGGAATGTAATTGATTATTTTCAATTTCTAGAAAATGTTGTTGGAAAAATCTTGTTGTCATCTTTGAGATTGTATAGGTTTTCATTTCCTTGTGTTTTGGAAAGGATATTGATTTGATTTTTTAGAGTTTATCATCCCTATAGGTGTTAAGGAATCTGGACTAGAGATAGAGAAGATAACAGTCTGATAATATTTAGGAAGGATGGACTTTAATGAGATCACCGTAATGAATATGTTTTCCTCCATTACGTATCTATATAACTTTGTTATATTAATCTTGTACGATAATGTCAACAACTTGCTGGGTCATGAGATTGCTACAATTATTGATTTCAATAACCAACAAGTTGTCGACGCCTTTGCATATATAAGGATGGAGAGTCATGTCCACGTAGGGGCATGACTTCTACGTGGCTTATGTCACGTAGAGTCATGACCCTACGGGGACATGACCCTCTGTCCCTTGTTCACCGCTGATGTTCATTAGTTAACAATGATGGTGCTCAGGCTCACTAACTAATTCAACCCCGATAGTTATTAGGATTATTCTGAACCATATCGATTATTATATAAAGTAATAATTATGTATAGATATAGATTGCTTCAATCCGAATGAAGCTATATCCTTAACACTCCCTCTTAGCAAAAGAGGATTGAATTTCATAATTGAGTTTTAAGGAACAACCTTCTAGATATACATATTCATTTGACATGATCATTCACTCAGTAACACTTACTAGTGAAATACTTTATATCTCAGGAGATATGGATTATCTGATATCCAACACTCTGGGACAACAACTACTTGAAGTCTTATTAGATTACAACCTTGATTCTAGTGACAATTGTAACATTGTCATTATAATAGGTAAAATAATTTTAGTATCATGATATCTGGCACATTCCGGTACAACAAATTAATGTAGTCAATCATGATATGATTGTTATCATAATTTCCAACATATTTCAGAACAACCATTTAATGATAACAATTCAATAACTCATCATAGAAAAAAATAGTATCAAGATTTCTGACACATTTTGGGACAGGAACTTAATGTAGTCAATCTTGACAATAGATTAGGCTATTGTGAAAGTCATCACCTTACAATAGCGATCTTACACTTACATCACATGAAAGATCGTCACCTTTCATGACATAGCACATACATGCAATATTGCATCCAAGATATTCATGAATATATCAAATTACATATGAATCATATTAATATCAAAAATTTCCGTTATAATTTAGTCATACCAAGTTTACCTATAAAGTATTCCACTTTCAATTTTGTAAGAGGTTTGGTGAATATATCGACGCTGTTCTCTTCAGTGCTGATGTAGGTTAATTTGATAACATCTCTGTCTACCATCTCTCTTATGTAATGGTATGTGATTTCTATATGCTTGGATCAATTATGAAAGACTGGATTTATAGAAAGTTTGATGCAACTTTGATTATCACAGTGAATCACAATGGGGTCTAGGGGTTTCCCAAATAGTCCAACTAGAAATTTCCTTAACCATACTGCCTCACTTGCTCCCATGGAGGCAACCATATATTCGGCTTCAGTGGAACTCTAAACAACTGCTAACCATTTTCTGCTAAACCAGGATATCATAGCTGATCCAAGACTAAAACAACACCCCGTTGTACTTTTACGATCAATGGAATTGCCTGCCCAGTCAGAATCAGAATACCCTTGGAGTTGTATCTCAACTTTTTTTATATTTTAGGCCAAGTCCAATAGTGCCACACAAGTATCTCAGAATATGCTTAGCTGCCATTAGGTGAATCTTCTTAGGTTCACACATGAAGTGACTTAACACATTGGTAGCATAACAAAGATCAAGGTGAGTGTTTACCAGGTACATGAGAGATCCAATAATTTGTCTATAGTATGTAGGATCTGTAGGTTTTGAACCTACTGCTTCACTTTTGAGCTTATGCAGATTTGTTTCCATTGGAATGGAGAGAGGTTTACAATCCATCATACCAAATCTGGTCAGAATATTAGTGGTGTATTTTCCTTGATTTAGGAAAATATAATTCTCCTTTTTCCATACTTCTAGGCCCAAAAAATATTGCAGTAGACCTAGATCTTTCATATCAAATTCAGCCACAAGATCTTGTTTGGATTTTGCAATGAGGTGATCTTCTCCTGTTATCAACAAGTCATCAACATAGAGAACAAGTATTAGCATGTCACCATCCGATATTTTGAAGTATATGTTAGAATCTGCTTCATTTTTGGAATATCCTAGTTTGGAGAGATAGATATCTATCCTTTTGTAACATGCCATGGGAGCTTTCTTAAGGCCATATAGAGCTTTTTTTAGTCTTCACACATAGAGGTTTCTATGATGTGTAGCAAAGCCTTCAGGTTGTTCTATATATACTTCTTCTCTAATAATACCATTCAAAAATGTGCTCTTTACGTCCATTTGGTGTATCTTCCACCCTTTGGAAGCTGAAATGGCAATGATGGTTCTCACATAAGTATATCGGGCAACTGGAGTAAATGTCTCTTCGTAATCAATGCCAACCTTTTGAGAGAACCCCCTAGCAATGAATCTGGCTTTGTGTTTTTTAGTACTACCATCTGGTGCACATTGGATTTTGAATAACCACTTTGATGAGATAACTGATTTGTCTTTTGGTCTAGGTACAATGTCCCAGACATCATTCTTTAAGATAGATTGGTATTCCTCAATCATTGCATCTTTCCAAGCTTGACATGTTAAGGCTTCTTGAACATTTGATGGTTCAGATTTTGTAAGTTTGGTCATGAGTGCAACATAACATGATTGACTTCTTGTTTTCTTATTCTCTTTGAAGATTTCATTAGGTTCCACATTATTTTCTTCAATCATCTTTCTTTCCCATAGTGGTCTTTTCTTTTTGTTAGGATTTTCAGCATTCTCAAAATTAGGTGATTAAAGTTCATGACTTTCTATGCTATTCTCCCTCTGAGTCTCAATTGTAAGATTTTCATCTGATTCTATGGTTAGATCATCTTCTGCACTTAGAGAGAGTTTATAAGTAGCATCTTCTTCAAATTTGACATCTCTACTAATTTCAATAGATCTTCATCCTGAAATATAGACTCTATATCCTTTAGTGGTTTCACTGTAGCCAACAAATATACCTTTCTTCCTGGAGGGTTCTAATTTGGTTCTCTTTTTTTTTTGGAACGTGAATATACACGTGGCAACCAAAGATTCTTAGATGACTTAAATCTAGTTTATTTCCTGTAAAGGCTTCTTCAGGTGTTATATTTTCTAGGATTGAATGAGAGTATATGTTTTGAATATACACAGCTGTATTTGAGGCTTCAACCCAAAATGAGATATGTAAATTTTGATCATGCATCATGGCTTTGGCGGCTTCGATGATGGTTTTGTTTTTTCTTTTTGCGACTCCATTCTGTTGAGGATTATAAGGTACAGCACACTCCCTCTTAATCCCAACAAAAATGCAGAATTCTTTAAAAATTTTAGAGATGTATTCACCCCCATTATCTGATCTTAGAGTCTTTATTTTCTTCCCAGTTTGGTTTTCCACTAAGACTTTAAATTATTTGAATTTTAATAACACTTCATTTGATTCCTTGATTTTTATGAAATAGATCCATGTTTTCCTAGAGTAGCCATCAACAAATATCATGTAATACAAGAATCCCCCTAGTGATGGTAATGACATTGGACCACATAAATCAATGTGGACAAGTTCTAGTACAACTTTTGATTTGTGTTCATTTGAGGGAAATGACCCTTTTGAGTTTTTCCCTAGAGAACATCCTTTACAAGTTCCAACATGATCAGATTTTAGATTGGGTAATCCTGTGGTAATCTTTCCTATAGAAGGTAGGGAAGTAAATCGAAGATGTCCTAATCTTCTATGCCAAATTTCATTAGAGTTTGATACTTCATGATTTAGTGCTTTTTTTGAATATTACATAATTTGTATAAACTACCATCTCTAGATCCTATAGAAATAGCATTATTTAAGTTAGAATTTTTATGCCAGAGTAGAAATTTATCTTCATGGAAGGTGACACGATATCCTTGATCAGCTAGTCCTAAAATAGAGATCAAATTCCTTTTGATACCAGGTACAAAAAGAACATCTTTCAATTGTAATGTAACTCCTGTTCTTAATTGAATTGAGCAGGTCCCAGTTCCTTTCATTGGATAGGTAGAATTGTCTCCTATTGTAACTTCTTCAGTTGAGTGGCCTTCAAAGGTTTCAAATTGATCTCTAAATCTGGTTATGTGTCATGATGCTCCAATGTCGATTATCCACATATGTTTGTTTGAGTTTAGTTCACTTGATAAGGCTAAGAAAAGTAGAAGATTCTCTACTTCCTTGACTTCAACTATGGTAGCTTGAGCTTTCTTTCTTTTTGGACAGAATCTGTGAGTATGTCCAAATTTATCACACTTGTAGCATTGGATCTTGGAGAAGTCTCTGCTTTTGTGTTTATTTCCTCTCTTCCGTTTGAACTTCCTTTTCTTCCCTTTGTTGCTTGTGTTAGCATGTAGTGCTTGAATTTCTCCCTCTTTGTTTGGACCCAATCCTCTTGTGATTAGTCGAGATTCTTCTTGAGTGTAATCATTCTTGAGTTGATCGAATTTTGGTAGTGTCGGACGAGCACTAATGCCTTGAATAAAGGATTCCCAACTAGATGTTAATCCCTTAAGTGCTATTAGAGATAGCTCCATATCATCTACATTATTTTCAATAGTTGATAATTGGTCTTTCAACTCTGAAATCCTCATGAAATAGGATGTAATTGTTTCTCCTTTGTTCATGTAGATATGCATTAATTGCTGCTTTAAAGTGAGCAATCTACTTGCATTATTTATTTCATATGAGTTTTGAATGGTCTTGAACATATCATAAGCTGTAGTTAGTTTTGAGATGGTTGGAAGAATGTGATCTTTAACAACATCAATTATGATTTTCTTAGCCTTGTTGTTGTGTCTTTTCCAGGTTGTTTTCTCTGGCTCGTCTTTGGGCATCTTAGTGTCTTCTTCTATGTATGCATCTAGTTCGAGTTCTTGAAGAATTCCTGTTATTTGAATTCTCCATGAGAAAAAGTTTGATGTGCCTTCAAGTCTATCCTCCACTCTAACACTATTCACCATAATTGTTCTGAATGCAAGTCTAAATTGTTTAGAAAAGAGGTGTTTCTATTTTTATTATTTCTCTACCAACTTGGCTCTGATACCATGTTAAGGAATCTGGCCCAGAGATAGAGAAGATAACAGTCTGATAATATTTAGGAAGGATGGACTTTAATGAGATCACTTCAATGAATATGTTTTCCTCCACTACGTATCTATATAACTTTGTTATATTAATCTTCTACGATAATGTTGACAACTTGCTTGGTAATGAGATTGCCACAGTTATTGATTTCAATTACCAGCAAGTTGTTGATACCTTTGCATATATAAGGATGGAGAGTCATGTCCACGTAGGGGCATGAATTCTACATGGCTTATGTCACGTAGAGTCATGACCCTACGGAGACATGACCCTCCATCCCTTGTTCACCGTTGATGTTCATTAGTTAACAATGATGGTGCTCCGGCTCACTAACTAATTCAACCCTGATAGTTATCGAGATTATTCTGAACCATATCAATTATTATATAAAGTAATAAATATGTATATATATATGTATATATATATATATATGTAAGTATATACAGATTGCTTCAATCCGAATGAAGCTATATCCTTAACAATAGGCTGTATTCCTTGTATCTCCTTTGTTGCAGAGTCTATTTTTGAGATCTTTGTCTCCCTATTGATTGTCGGGAGTTCTTACAACTCTATGGGACTACATATTTTGGTGTATAGACCTTTCTAAGAGAGTGTAGAGGTTGCAATTTAATCTTGTGCACCTTGCAATGGTGTCTTTATGTTGATTGCAGTGATATCCTATCTCTCCCTTGATGTTATGCCTTCTAGGTGTCAGTTTAGGTACTGTGGGAGAAATATCTTCTATGATATTTTATGTCAGTGAGTCTATTACTTATTTTTTTGAATTTCCTCTTCAAAATTTTAGTCTTCCACTCCATTTGTGTCAAGTTTGTGAGCTGGATTTGACCCCTGTGCAAACCTGAGTAAGTACCTATGCTTTTTGTGCCAATTTTGCTTGTTTGTTTTGCATATTTAACTATAATTCTACAAGAACACCTAGGAGTGTTGGGGAATGGACCAGGGATGCTGGGTTATACTCTAGGGGCATTAGGGAATGTACCTAGGGCGCTGGGAAATGCACCAAGAAAGCTAAAGTCCTAAAACTTAGAATAAAGGACATTACCCAAAATAGTGACAAATGCACCCAGAACGCTATAGAATGGTCCAAAAATGCTATGGTACATACCAAAAATGCTACCATACGTACCAGAGGTGCTACTTTGCAAACCAGAAGTGCTGGATTGTTTCGAAGGTCCTAAAAAGTCAGTTTTGAGCCCAATTTGGTGTCTTTTGGGGTTTTATGATTTCTCTCGAGGCATGCACAAATTGTGATGACATTCTAAGAGTTATCTTTGATGTATTTTGATCACTCATTATGTTTCTTGAGCTCCGGTAAGAGGAATCATGCCTTACTGTTGAGGTGTTTCATATGGAATGCATTGCTCCGGTGAGAGGGAGAATTCATCACTGTTGAGGTTTGATAATGTGGCTCCAATGGGATGTGTTTTGCCTCACTATAGAGGATTTGATATGGATTTGGTTTCATCCTTGGATTGTATTCATGATTGGTTCTTTCCTTGTATTGATTTAGTGAAGGTTCCTAACATATGGATGACTTTATTTACTCTTTGTGATCATTTTGTTCTCAGTATGTTATGTCTATTTTTGTATCATTGTTAAGCCTTCATGATGTTGTATTATGTTCCTTGGATGATTGTTTTACCCTATGACTATGGTCCATGGTTGGGAGAGTGGGCTCTTGCATGTGTGGACCGGGGTCTTCAACATTAGGCCTCTAGGAGGCGGTCAAGACTTGTTGGAACCACACGAAGAGTTTTCTTGTAATTGCAAGTGATAATCTTAATAATTAATTAGTGGGTTTGGGTATCTAGCAATTTACTAAATAAGATAATAATTTATTTTGGTGACCCACCTCATTGCCGTTGAGCGTTGCTGGGGATGAGCTTGGGAAGACTGTTGGAGCGGTAAACCTATCTCCCTTCAATTGCTCCAAGATTGAGAAGGTTCCACATGTCTATCAGGGTGAGGCTTGGCTCCTTCTTTTGTGAGGATATCATGTGATGACACTCTTCCCTACATGTGTCCATTATCCATATGCCTTCATTTTTGTTATCTATGCCTTTGAGAGTTTATTGTTTTATGTTTCAGTCATGTGATGTGATTGAGCTTTGATTCTTGATGTTGTCATCTGGTTACCATGTTGATTCCCTTGGTGATTGAGCTTTGATTCTTGAAGGAAATTATGTAATTTTTAAATGTTGTAGGGTTTTAGTACCATTACTTGATTGGACTTAATGTCCCGAGTGAGGCCGAAGGTTTTCTCTTCTCCGCTCTTTCCTACCGGCACCCACACTGAGCGGAGAATGTAATTTTATTTATTATTTAATAAAATTCTAGCTTCGGCCTTTTACTGAGCAAAAAATAAATAAAATCCCTCAATTGATCCAAAACAAAGATTCCATTGCTCTCCTTCATTATTGTGTTGTGTGGCTCTCATATATTGCGTTGGAAATCCTGCATAAAGATGACACAATAATTTCAAAGATAGTGGTTGTTCAAAATGGAGAATTGATGCTGAATTTATAGATTTTCGAGGAAGATCGATTGAGAGGTGGAGCTCAAGTGAGCTCACATGTTGATTGATAGTTGAATTGTTGATTTGGAGGTGAAACAGATGATTGTGAGGTGGAACTCAATTGATTGAATAGATAAATGAGTTATCTGATTGAGAAAAAAGTTGATTGAAAGATAGAAAAAGAATGATTGGAGAATAATTGAGAAAATAATTTAATTAATCAATTAATTGAATTGATCAATTAAATAGATTGAATTGTTAGCTAGAGATGACTGATTGAAATCTTTTTAGAAAAAAGAAAATTGGAAGATAGAAATAAATGATTGGAGAGAATTGAAAAAATTGTTTAATTAATCAATTAATTGAATTGATCAATTAATTATTAATTTAGCATGTGATGTAGGATATTTTATTGAAATTCAATTCCATTTGCATGCAATTTGAACATGATTGAGATTTTCAATTTTGATTTTTGCATGATATTGAAGTAATTATTTTAAATTCAATTTGATCTTTGAATTCATGCAAACTTGATTTGGATATTCAATTTGATTTTTGCATGTCTTTGAATTTGATTTTTGAAATCATGAAATTGAAATGCACATGTATTTGAAATTAGATGAAATTGGTTGAAATTGAAATTTGGGGAAATTCAATTTGAATTAGAAGAATATTGAAATTAGACAAAATTAGAATTTGGGGATTTAGAATTAGAATTTGAATTTAGAGGAATCAATTAGTTAATTAAATAATTTAAAGAAACTATTTAATTATTAGAAATTGATTTTAATTAAATAATTAAGATTATTCAATTAAAGGAATTAAATCATAATTAATTAAATAATTAAGAATTAACTAATATTAGAAAAGGGTTAAATGATTAAATGATGAAGATAGAAATCAGAATGATGAAGAAATAATGAACTTGGAAGAATAAGATTAATTAAATTAATTAAATAATTAAATAATTATTTAATTGATTAGATGAATAATTAGTACAAGATTAATGAGACATTTTTAGGTGTCTATTCTTAGGATTGGTGGATTTAAAGGCTCTAAAAAGAATTACAATTGTCAATTATCTTCAATCTTCTGCAATTCAACAATTTGTGGATGATACAATTCTCTTTGAAAAATCTTCTATTGTGGAAGCTAGGAAATGTAAAACCTACATACACAATTGTGTTGATGCCTATGGCCAATACATCAATTATAAAAAAATAATATTTACTTCTTCAATACCAACTTAAAAGTGCAAAGGAAAATCTCGACCATTCTTGGCTACCAGTATATTGACCTTCCTAGTATCTACGTGGGGCTTCCACTAATTGTTAAAGAAGTCACCCCCAGTTTTTGAAGCTTAGTCCTTGAAAGACTCTAGAAAAAACTCGACAGTTGAAAATGAGAGCTTCATATCCATACGGGTAAACTACAACTCCTTGTTCTCTCCCTACAAGGCATTGTGTGAGATTTTGCCAAGATCAAGGGCACAATGAAAAGTATTAAAATAGAGACAAAAGAATGACAAGAACAAACTATATTCTCATCAATATGAAAATGATCAACTGGATTCACCAATACAATGAATATAGGCCTTCTTATATAGGCAAGGCCATATGGATGTACGAGAACACAATCATGACATGTGGCTCAATGAGAAACACAGGTAGGTAAGAAATACTAGGGGTAGGTAGGAGAAATAATATAATATTCCACAAGAGGTGGATGACCCACCGAATGTGGAGTGTAACAACAAAACAAGACCACAAAAGGTGGAATTTCTCCTACAAGCTCTATCCCTATGTGCACACTTCCCTAAGTGTCTCAAATCCAAACTACGAAGAAATGCATTATCCTGAGTTAAGTAAAGTGTAATAATATCCATAATGAATATTTATTTACACCAACACCCCCCCTTAAGTGCAACTTAGGGGAATGAAGACTCAAGTCAACAATGCAAGATGGGTCCCGGCTACTAGGCCATGATAGGTACCCATGTACAATATGCAAATGCAAGCAAAACCATGCAATGCAATCTCTCACAAACGGAGAAAAGGAGAAAACCCAGTGGGAAAAAACTCCCCCCAAAAGAGAGATGAAAGTACAAAAGACTCTCAAAGAAGAAGGACAAAACCTCAAAGAGGAAAAAGTCCCCTCCATAAGAGAGGAAGGAGAAGTCAGCTGACCCCCCCTAATGACACATCCCGCACCCCCATGAGAGCTCGCAACTACTGGAACTTACTCTCGGTGAAAGGTTTGGTGAATATGTCTGCAACCTGCTCCATTGTAGGACAATATTGCAAATCAATGACCTGCTCCTGAATCAACTCTCGGATATAGTGCATATGGATCTTGATGTGTTTGGTTCGCTGATGCTGGATCGGGTTCTTCGAGATAGCAATAGCACTTTGATTGTCGCAATGTAGAACTGTCGGTCGTGGAGTGGTGAACCCAAACTCTGTGAGAATCTGCTGAAGCCAAATGGTCTCAGTCACTGCATTAATAGTGCCTCGATACTCAGCCTCAGTCGAAGAAAGAGCAATAGCATGCTGCTTCTTGCTCTGCCAACAAATGGGGCCCGAACCAAGGTGAAAATTGTAACCAGAAGTAGACTTACGATCATCAAGATCGCCAGCCCAATCAGAGTCTGTGTAACCAACCAAGCGAAGTCCTGTTCCTGCTGCATAGTGAATCCCATAGTGATGTGTACCCTGGATGTAATGAAGGATGCGTTTGGCGGCTTTCCAATGAAGCTCATGTGGTTCCTGCATGAAGTAGGAAACCATGCCAACTACAAATGAAATATCAGGGCGTGTATGGGTCAAGTAGATGAGACTATCGATAAGATGATGATACAAAGTGGCATCAACTGGTGGAGAAGAACACTGAGCCTCAAGCTTGAATCCTGAAAGAAAGGGAGTCAGTGCAGGCTTACAATCAACCATATGAAAGTGTGCAAGTAGATCAAGAGCATACTTGGGCTGCGATAGTGTAATCCCGAAAGGTGACTGTGAAATCTCTATCCCGAGAAAGTAGTGCAAAAGACCCAAGTCAGTCATAGCAAATCTGTCATGCAAAGCATATTTGACCCTGCTAATGATGGATGCGGTACTCCCTGTAATGATCAAATCATCAACATAGAGCACAAGTATCAAGTGAGAGTCATCCTGTCGCAAAATGTAGACATTCGGATCAGAATGAAACCTGGCGAACCCTACGGAGAGAAGAAAGGAATGCATCTTGGCATACCAAGCCTTGGGGGCCTTCTTAAGGCCATAGAGAGATTTCCTTAGTCTACAAACCAAAGAAGTATCCTGGATGAAACCCTGTGGCTGCTCCATATAAATCTCCTCATCAAGATCACCATGAACAAAATCACTCTTCACATCCATCTGATGTACAACCCAACCATGAGCTGCAACAATAACAAGTGTCAGGTGAATGGAGTTCATCTTGGCTACGGGTGCAAAGGTCTCAGTATAGTCAACACCTGCTACCTAGGAGAAACCTTTCGCAACAAGCCGAGCCTTGTACTTATCCACACTACCATCCACTGCATACTTGGTCTGATAGATCCACTTACATCGAACCATCTTTCTCCCCTTAGGGAGATGGACTAAATCCCATGTGTTGTTCCTCATCAAGGAACTATACTCTTCCTCCATAGCTTGGTCCCACTCAGGAACCCCTGATGCTTCTCAAAATGTATGTGGATCGGAAGTGGTAGCAATGAATGCATGTGGAAGATCCTGATGCTGTGATTGAGTTCTACATGTATCTGAAGGATCCCCAACAAGAGAACCCGCGGACTCAAGTGTCTGTCAAGCCCAACGAGGTTTAGGTGGAGGTGGAGAACAAGGCTCCTCAACTGCAAGTGGACCTTGCGGAGGTGTAACCCTGCGAGTCAGAGTTGAAGGAGTCTCATCATCTAAATCACTAACATCACTATCCACAATGGAGTAAGGTGGAGGAGGTAGAGAGGCTAAGCTAGGAGAGCTTTCCTCAAAGTGAACACTCCTCTCAATGAACACCTCATGTGTCTCAAGATCCGTCAATCTATATGCCTTAACACCCTCAGGATATCCAACAAATATGCAAGGTCGACTCTGTGGTTCCAATGCCTTGCATTTCTGCGGAGGTATGCGAGCTCATGCTGGACACCCAAAGACTCTGAAATGTCTCACAATCGGTTTCCTACCAACCCAAGCCTCAAAAGGAGTAATACCTTGCAAAGATTTGTGAGGAACCTGATTCTGGATGTGTGTGGCACAACTGATAGCCTTGGCCCAAAAGGCGGGATCAAGAGAACGTGTATGAATCATACAGCTAGCCATTTCTTTGAGAGTTCTATTCTTGCGTTCTGCAACTCCATTCTGCTATGGAGTGTATGTGGCAGAATGCTGAAGATCAATCCTCTTAGATGTACAAATATCCTCAAGTCTTTTGTTCACATATTCCCTTCCATTATCTGTGCAAAGAATCTTCACCACTTTCCCGGATTGCTTCTCCACGCGAGTCTTGAAGTCCTGAAATCTGTCAAATACTTCACTCTTATGAATAAGAAAGTAGACCCAAGTGAAGCAGGAGTAGTCATCAATGAAGGTGAGCACATAGTGGGCCTTACTAAATGAAGGTGCTGGAAATGGACCTGCTACATCGCTGTGAACAAGTTGAAGAACTTCCAAAGCTCTCCAAGCTTTCCCTTTATCAAACTTTTCCTCAGGATGCTTGCCCATGGAACAACCTGAACATACACCCTCTGAAAAACTGATTCGAGGTAGACCTGTGACCATGTCTTTAGTGCTGAGCTGCTGAAGATAGCGGTAGTTGAGGTGACCAAACCGCCCATGCCATAGCTTACTTTCTGAATTTGAATGAGTAAGCAAGGCCCTAGAAGGTGAACTTGGCACAAAGTGGGAGAATGAATAAAGCCTTGAGTTGTCATTGACTTGTCCCACTGCTACCAAGGCATCATCATCAAGTTCCTTTACCACAACTGAATCTGGTGTAAACTCAACCTTTTTCCCATTCCCATAGTGAGTGATTTGGTAGATAGAGAGAAGGTTGGTAGACAAGTTAGGAACATAGAGAACATTCTCAAATGTTCCATCATCCATGTCAACTGAACCTTTCCCTTCAACCTCTACTTGTGTATCATCACCTATGTAAATGTGAGGTACCTTAGATGGCTCCAATGAAGAAAACTGCTCCTTTGTAGAACCCATGTGATATGAGGCACCTGAGTCAAGTATCCACTGCTGTGAAGAACTTGTTGTAGCCACAAATGCTTGCCCTTTTCCCTTAGACTATGAGGAAGAGGAAGGAGATGAATCCTTCTCTGTGTAGGTGGATGGCAAGTTGATGTTGTTTTTCTTAAGAAGATTAGTTAACTCATCAACTTGCTTTGTGTGGCATCGATGCTCATCATGACCATACTTCTTGCAATATGCACAAGTTGTCTTATCCTTCTTAGGTGGTGTCCCCTTCTTGGAAGAGGATGAAAAATCGCCTTGTGATGGAGAGGATGATTGTCCTTTTTCCTGTTGTGGCTTAGACTTGGAGTGCTTCTTCTTCTTGTTAAAATCTTTGCCTTGACTTCCTTGATTCCCTTGATTAGCCACCAAAGCTTGGGAGTTTGAAGACTTGAGAAGCCCCATGTTCAACAACTTAGATTGTTCCAATATCAACATTTCTGTGAAAGCATCAAATGAAGGCATAACATAGGAACTCCCCACTGTCAAACGATGAGTTTGGAAGCTAGACACAAATGCTGCATATTCTGGTGCAAGCTTGTCCAACAAGTTGAATATCAACTGAGCATCCTTTTTGTCAATTCCACAATCCTTAAGCTTTGCTCTTAGCTCATTTGCTTTGGTGACATAATCTTGGATTGTATCAAAACTCTTGGGATCCAAGTTGGTGAGCTCATTGTCAATCTTATAACCTCTGATTTCATCAACTTGACCATACAATTTCTGAAACATATCCCAAGCATCTTTGATTGTAGTACACTTTTCAATATGAAAGATGAGGTCATCTGATACATACTTGCGCAAAGTTCTAAGAGCCATGCAATTCTTAGTGAGCCATTCTAACTAAGCATTAGGATCAGCCTTAGGATTAGGTGGTGCTGCTATTGTTCCATCTATGTAATGCGTGAGACCTTTTTCCATTAATTTGCTCCATACTTTAATTTTCCATGATGCATAATTATGTGGAGTTAAAGGTGGAAATTTATGAGGACTCATTGCAAAAAAAATGAAAGAGCACAAGGAAAGAGATGCAAAATCACACAAGACACCCCCCCAAATTCACTCAATCAAAGAACACCCCCCCCACCCCCCACAAAAGTGATGATTTGACACTTTATACTTAGTGCATGTACAATGGGCCACTTGCAAAAAATGGCAAAGTGGAATTCTGATTTTAATTTTACAACTGCCTCAATAAGGCCAAAAGAGAATCAAACTAATAATGCAAGAGATCTAAACTAAGATCCAAGCAATTTACAAGTACCAAATAGGTCAAAAAAGACCAATATATGAAAGTACAATTTCTACTTAAAATCTCTAAAATCTGATCATATATTATGAAATTAGATGAAAAAACATGCACTTTCAAAAAAAATGGTACCTGAAAAGGAGGTCGTATGAGCTCAAACGAGGCCTTTGAAGTTGCAGAATTGAGGATTGGATAGTTACAACTAAGAGAATCAGAAAATTCCAAAAACCCTATGCACCAAAACTAGAAAATAACCACACCACTGCGAAGAGCACGAAAAATTAGCCCAAATAAAAAAAAATTGCACCCAAAAAGGAGCAAAATTGAGCAAGTTATGGGCCTCCAAAGTTGACCCAAAAATCCAAACTGCTCAACGGAGAGGGGTCTAAAAATTTCCAAAGAAAATGCTAACTGGGCGCTGACTGTGCATTGCTGACTGGGTGCTAATTGTGCGTTGCTGACTGGGCAAAAGGTACGGATCCCAAAAATAATTTTCAAATTAAAAAATTTTCAAACTGGAAAATAATTTTCAGAAAAAAAATAATTTTTTTTTTGAAAAAAATCTGAAAATTCTGTACCATACCGCCCGAATTGGGTAGAAAATTTCCTCCACACCCAAAAATCGATTTTCGCCAAATAGGTCGAATTTATACTCGATTTTTATGGAAACAGCCTCCCGGATGCAATGGTGAGGTTGAAAACGCTCCAAGATGCTCCAAAAAGCACAGTTCCTCAGATCCGAAAATAGAAGTCTTCCATGATGTCTACAAAAACCAATCAATGAAACCCCAATGGCTCTGATACCATGTGAGATTTTGTCAAGATCAAGGGCACAATGAAAAGTATTAAAATAGAGACAAAAGAATGACAAGAACAAATTGTATTCTCATCAATATGAAAATGATCAATTGGATTCACCAATACAATGAATATAGGCCTTCTTATATAGGCAAGGCCATATGGATGCACGAGCACACAATCATGACATGTGGCTCAATGAGAAACAAGGGTAGGTAAGAAATACTAGGGGTAGGTAGGAGAAATAATATAATATTCCACAAGAGGTGGATGACCCACCGAATGGGGAGTGTAACAACAAAACAAGACCACAAAAGGTGGAATTTCTCCTACAAGCTCTATCCCTATGTGCACACTTTCCTAAGTGTCTCAAATCCAAACTACGAAGAAATGCATTATCCTAAGTTAACTTAAGTAAAGTGTAATAATATCCATAATGAATATTTATTTACACCAACACATTGTTGTTTATTTTCTATCACTCTTCAAAATTCCTAAATATATAGCTCACAAATTTGAAAAAAACTTGCAATTATTTTTTCATAGTCTAATACCAAGGAAAGGAAAATAATGGCTTTGGTAATTAGGAGAAATTTTGTCTTCCTCATGGCCATCAGGGTCTTGACATTAAAAAAATCCACCTCTTAAAAAGGGTTCTCTTGTCAAAGATTGATTGGGAGCTCACTATGAACACACAAGATTAGTGTACCAATCTGAATGCTAAAAACCTCAATAACTCTTGGTTCTACAATGTTCTCATTGAACTTAATATCCCTAGAGGATATCATATATGGAACAATATCCTCAAAAGTCATAGTTTGCTTCTCTTGGGTCTCAAATAGAAATGATATTAATTTTTGGTAAGACACCTGACTATCTAATCAACCCCTTAATTCCATCCTACTTTTAGGGATCTATATGGTCCACTACAAGATTTCTTTGGCTGCTTAGTCTCTAATTATATGATGAATGATAAAAATGGAAAAACCTTGTGCTTTATTTCCATAATCAAGATCACCTTATATAGAAGGCTTTAAATATCCAACATGAACTCTAAATGATCTATTTCTGCCTATTTCTCATCGAGGACTTCTTCTTTTGGGCAAAAAATATCAAAGAGAAATTTTGTCAAATTTGCCTATTATTTGTTATTAGACGACACTAACTACAATGAACTCTAGAAAAGAATCCCGATAGACCATCTCATCCCTAAAATCATTTTCTCTAGAGGACAACATCTTATAAGAGAATAATCTTTCAGGATAATCTAATAAAGAGGAAATTTCAGATACTGAATAGGTGTGTTCTTTTTAGTAACAACGATGAAACTATTTCCCACCTTATTATGCATTGTCCTTTTTCTAGAGTGATCTAGGATCTCACCTTTTAGAAGCTAGGGATCAACTAGTCTATGAATGCTAACTTGACTACTTTCATCAAGAATCAGACCTTCCCTCTCCCATACCCTATATCATATAATTATTGTACTAGGTGAAAAATTAGGGTTCAGGTTAAATTAAGATAATAAAACTACTGACCTAATTAACCATTACATTAGGGAGGAGAGGAATCTAATAGATCTATCCATGATAGATCTAGATTCTAATAAGATTCCAGGCCTCCTAGATGGGGCTCTATCCTCCATTAATTGAATTGAATTGAATTTAATTGTTGAAGATTAGGGAAAGGTAGTGAATTATTGAAGCAATATGATAGAAACAATGAGCTACAAATGTCATACAGAGCTACCAACCTGTATTTGAGAAAAATAAGATGTTTCAGATATGTTCCCAAAAGTTTGACCTGATTTTTTGGGACCAGGTAGTATCAATTCGCCATGGTCCTCCAAATTTCTCATGGTTGAAAGTTGAACCTCTTCGTCTTTATGAATCTTGTCAATCCTCCCAAACACAACTATGTACTTGTTCTTGCATACAATGAGAAGAGGGAAATTTTTAGGAATAGGGGTTTGCCTTAGGTTGACCATGAAATTGAATTGAAAATGTAAATGAAGTACTGCAATAAAATACTTTTCTTTTGAGGGAAAGGCTAAAAATGAATGAAAACCTAATGATATACCTTTATTGAAGTTTTATTTTTCTTCACAAGGAATTAAGGTTTTATGTAGATAGTCTTCATACAACATAGAACATGAATGTCATCTCCAATGCTTGAATCTTGACTTCACTTCTACTCCAATGTTCGATAGAAGACAATTGCTTGCTCACTTCAATGGAGGATCTCAATTTTTCTCTCGAGTTGATTATGCATTCAAATTAGGTTAGAAATGAGAGAGGTAGACCTCCTTTTATACTTGCTTGTCAAAAATCTAATTAAATTTCTGACCTAAGCTGACATGAGATCTAATTTCTTTCTCTTTGAATGTGACCATTAAGAGAGGCCATTTTGGGGCCCTTTTGAGGATCCCAAGGTGTATACGCCTTGGTCTTGAGAGGCCCAATGGTCCTATGCCCTGGTCATGTGTCGTGGTCTTGCAAGCCACTATCCTAGACAAAAGCATCAAATTGGTGAAATTGTGAAGAGGTGACATGGATAAAGGGTGTGAGAAAAATTATTTTTTCAATTAGGCCTTAGACGACACAATGCTAAAGTGACGCCTAAGTGAGGAAAAAATTGTAAGACAATTTTCTCCCCACCCCTGTTGGAACCTATGGAAGAAAATAAAATATCATATCTTCAAAAACATTGAAGGAAGCCTAGGGGAAGTGTTATTTACTTTCTCTAAATGGCTAATTGAAAATATCATTGTCAGCTCTTCGACAACTCTTGACACCCCCACTCACTATATGGAGATCAACATTGTTTCCTTAAAATAGAAAATTGCTCTCCTGAGAACTAAATGAATGCCCCCTTGTTGGGTGGTTAAAACTCAACTATGATAGTGTGACCAATGGTAACTTGATCTTTGCTAATGGGGGTGGTATTATAAGATCTTTTGGTACCATTTTTGCTAGTTATGTTGATATCCTGGGAGTGAATAAAAACAATGTGGCAAAAGGCATGGCCTTGCTCTAGGGGACTAAATTTGCCCTATCTATTGGGGTCAAGAACCTCCTTATTGAAGGAGACTTAAACTTATCCTTAACTTTGTGAGGGGTAAAGAAAATCTGAGATGGGCTATTGGGGATATAATTAATGATATCCAAAAACTCCTTTTGGGGCTTGATAGGTGAAAGGAAAGCATAGTGTGGAAAAAACTTTCCTAATGCAAAATCTTACAAGAGAGTGAATGAAATAAAACTCTTATAAACCAATAAATAGTTACAAATTTAGATTCTCAAAGGCAAAGATGTTGCAAAATTCATAAAAGCATAAAAACACATATTTAGGTGTTAAAACCCTTTCGTGAAAAAACCCACACACAAAAGCATGGATTAATAGTATTATCATTAATAGCATTAGAATACAGTGTTAAGATTCTATGCTCTTTCAAGTGTAGTTACTACAACAGATATTCCTAGAGTGATTTTGATAGCATAATGACATCTCAAAAATAATCAACCTATCTCATACAAAAAAACTAAGACACCAATATATTTAGAAATCCCAATACATGAAAGGTAGGAACACATGGTTTCCAAAACCATCTCACAGAACTAGTAGACAAGTGATGTCCAAACCATGACACGTTGAAAATAGAACTTTCTCAACCACTAACACCTTAACTTCCAAAATGGTAACTTAATTTATAAAACAACACCCAAATCATAGAAACATGCCAAATCCATACTTGGGAATCCAAAATGTATAAAGCTCCCTACTAAAACGAACTCATCATAAATATAAAATGCCACACTTTAACTTCTCTTTATGTACAAGTCTTGACTCAACAACTTCCATATCCCACCAAGAGTTAACTCCAAACTAACATGCCACGTGACATCCAAGGACTTCTCTCAAGGATTTTAGAATTCCTTTTACTTATAATGAGTGCCCACATGACAAGTGGCTCAATTTTGTGGTCTCCACTTTACATGTGAGGAAGGCATCTTTCAATTGGGTTCCATAAATTGATACACAATAGTAGAAAGTTAAATCTTAGGATATATTTAAAAACATATGCAACATGAGATTAAATTAAATCAATTAAATAAATTATAGGAGCCTTAAAAGTTGAAATACCTCAAACCCAACATTCTCCCACTTGTCGAAGACCTATAAGAGTAAAAAAATTGTCATCTGCTTAAGGCCCCAAGGCCCATAGAATCAATACACTATCTAAACTTCTCAGTGCATTTGCAACATTCACCAAAGTGACAACCTTATCCATCTTCACCTTTTCATATTTCATCATATAAAAAACAAAATGAAATTGAACATTAATGTGCTTTGTCCTGGCATGGAAAGAAAATGACACCTTGACTATCACAATAGATAGCAATTTGCCTTTGCATGAAAACCAATATTCAAGCATAATCTATTAAAACAAATATCTCTTTTGCAAACATGAGTAGCTACCATGTGTTTTTCTTCTATAGTGGACAAAGTAGCTACAACTTGTCACTTATCCAACTTATAGCATCACCAAACATTGTGAACACATATCTAGTAGTGGATATTCTGTTGTCAATGTCACCTACCCAATTCAAATCCTATTAATGCTCATAGAATGTTGAGGTCTAGTAGGATTATCATGTAAACATAGGGAATACTCATAAGTACCCCAAAAATACTTGAATACTCACTTAACCACATCCTAATGCACCCATCTAGGACTAGCCATAAACATACTAAGGACTCCCACTACTTGGGCAATGTTTGGCCTCATACATACCATAACATACATCAATCTACCAACATCTCACATAAGGAACTCTAGTCATGTAATCCATCTCAGTACGACATTATGGACAACCCTTCACATAAATTTTCTTCCCTCGTAACATAGGAACAAACAACTGCTTGCAAGATGTCATGGTGAATCTCTCCAACACAAAGTTAACATACTTACCTTTGTTCATTGAAATATTTTTGCTAGCCCTATCTCTAATGTATCAACCCCAAGAATATATCCTGTTGAGCCTAGATCTTTCATCTAAAATTATGTTGACATCTAAGACTTAAATATATGAAATCATTTTTTTACAATTCCCAATGAACAACATATCATCCAAATACAAGACTATGATGAGATTGTGACCATTTTTAGACTTGTAAGAAACATAATGGTTAGATTTAGATCCTAGAAATCCAAAGGACAACATGTAGGTGTCAAATTTTGGTGCCACAATCTAGGAGATTACTTCAAACCATACAGAGATTTCCTAAATTTACAAATGAGGTTTTCCTTACCTTTTTCAACAAAATTATCTAACTGTGACATATAGATTTCTTCCTCCAAATCACCATGAAGGAATGTTGTCTTCTCATCCATTTTATCGACTTCCAAGTCATAAGCTATTGCAAGTGATAATATGAATTGAATGGATGTTAGCTTCACAATAAGAGAAAATATCTCCCCATGATCACTTCCCTCAACCTGGGAATACCCCTTAACAATAAACCATGCCTTTTTCTTCTCAACATTGCCATTTGGACCTAGTTTCTTCTTGAACATCCATTTACAACCAATAGGTTTTTGTGCTTCAAGAAAAGGTACTAGATCCCATGCAGAATTCACCTTCAATGTAGCCATATCTTCATTCATGGCTTCTATTTAGGAATTTACATCTAGAATACCCATAGCCTCTATAACTATCCTAGGCTAATCAATGTTATCAATCAAAGCAAATATTCATCTACAATCCAATAAGGACTAACCAAACCTTTCCTGTTGTCACACAACATGCATAGACCTCCTCAAAGATTGAGGTTGAGGATCTTGTTCCTTTTCATAACTCTCAAAGTTGCTAGAGCTCTCCTCATCATCGGGTCTTATAGGAGTATCTAGTTCATCTTTCTCTAGAGCAGGTGGAATTTGAACTAGCTCCTTCTTCTATTTCTCTTCCTTCTCTGGCTGCAAACCAATAGTGGAAGGTTTCAAATCTCAAAAGATCATACTTTTACTATACATCTTCTTTGCAATTAGATCCCAAAGCTTGTAACCCTTCACACCAACACAATAGCTGATTAAGATACATTTAACTACCTCATTCTCCAATTTTGATCTTTTCTCACTAGGCACATGAGCATGTGCCTCATAGTCAAAAACTTTGAGATGGATCATTGAGGACTTCTTACAAGATCATGCTTCAATAGGTGTATTTTCAAAAGGCATCCAAGTAGGATATTTTCAATCAAATAAAATGCAATGACTACTACTTCAGCCCAAAAGTTCTATTCAAGGCCAACACCACTCATCATACTCCTAACCATCTCCATCAACATTTTGTTCGTCCTCTTTGCAAATCCATTCTATTGTGGGGTGTATGGAGTTGTCTTGGGTCTCTCAATCCCATGGTCCTTATAGAACTTGTTGAATTTTGCAAAAGAAAAATCACCACCATTATCTGTTCTCAAACACTTAATTTTTCTATTTGTCTAGTTTTCAACTAGAGATTCGAATTCCTTAAATTGACTAAAAAGTTCAAAATTACTTATGAGGAAATACACAAATTTACTTCTACTATAATCATCTATGAAAGAGAAAAATAACATAGATCTAGATAACAAAGGAACATTAATAGGACCAAACAAATCAAAATGAATATAGTCCAAAATCCCAAAAGACATATGAGAACTAGAATAAAAAGAAACAGTGTTGTTTTTCATATATACAACGTTGGCCAAAATTGAACTCGAGAGTACAATAATCAAGACCTTCAATAGGGTTGTTATTTTTTAGGGCTCTAAGACCCTTTTCACCAATGTGGCCTAGTATTTGGTGCCACAACATTTTTTTTCTCTACTAGGAGCTTCACCTCCAATGCATTGACACCCTTAGGTGCCCAAAAAGCATGACCATCAGATGTAGATACTACAATCTTCTTTTTTGCATGATTTTATAGTGAGGATGAAAAACACAAAGCCCTTTTCTTGGACTTCATGGAAGTACTATTACAATGAACTCTACATGCATCCATCTTATAGAAAATGCAAATCTAGACACCCTTAGAAAGCACGATAAACAATTTTCAAGTGAGAATATCACCTGGATATACACCTTCCCACTATAATACTCTTCATACTTCGAGAACCAACCTTTGTGAGAGGTCAGGTGGAAAGAGGCACTCGAGTCAATCAACCACACATATTTTTGATGCATGCGTTGCCAATGCTATGATAAAAACATCACAATCATCTTGAGAAGATTTGTTAGAATTGTAATCAAAGGCTTTCTTATTTTTCTTTTTCTTATCCTCCTTCCATTATCTCTAGAAATGATTGAATTTGATGCGGGTTCAACATTTTTCCTTGGACTTTTTACTAGGAGACTTAGATCTACCCAATGACTTGTATTTACCTTTCTTGTCCTTCTTTCTTTTCTCCATCATTCTACCACAAGAAACTAGGGACTCCTTACCAATCTTAGAAGATTTCCTCCACATCTCTTTAGGTAAGAGTAAAAGAACCAGATCCTCCATCTTGAAAGTGGTTGTTGTGCTTCTAGTGACCATCACAAAATGATCCCACAAGTCCAAAAAAGAACATAACAGAAGCTACATGGACCTTTCTTTCTCATCAATATTTGTACCAACATAACTCAATTGAGCAACCAAAATATTGAATGCATTCATGTGATTTGGAATGGATCCTCCTTCCCGCATCCTTAGAGAATACTTCTTTCTCAAGAAAATATTATTTACCAAGGATTTCCCCTAATAAATATCACCAAACTTCTTCCAAACATTAGTTAAAGTCTTCTCTTCATGGACATTCAAAGCATAGAGTCAACCAAATAGGGTCTTATCAGACCCTTGGCTTTCCAATCCGTTGTATCCAAACATCCCATGTTGTTGTTTGAGGTTTAGTTCTAGATATTACAACACATAAATCTTTATCTACGAAGCATATCCTCCATTTTGAGTTTTCACAACTCAAAAATTCTGCCATTAAACTTATCCATTTCTATTCTACAAGATGTCCTTGCCATCTCAAAGATGCAACAAGGTTATGAAACTTTTCTCTACAAAACTCCCACTGTAACAAGATCTACACAAAAAACCTTACAACCCAACAAGGATAACAAAGCTCGACATACTTTGATATCAATTGAAAGGAAAGCAGAGTGTGGAAACAATCTTCCTAATGTAAAATCTTGGAAGAGAGAGAATTCAAAAAAAATCTTACAAATCAATAAACAATTAAAAGTTTAGATGCTCAAAAGAAATAGTAGTCTCAAAATTTATATAAGCATAAACACACAAATTTACATGGGAAAACCATTTCAAGAAAACAATCCACACACCAAAAGCATAGATCAATTGTAATATCAGTAATAGGGATTACAACACAATGTTTAGAGTCTACACTCTTTCAAATGTAGTTACAATAATAAAGATTCATATGGTGATTCTAATAGCATAACTATGTCTTAGAAATAATCAATCTTTCTCATACAAAACAACTAAGGCACCAACATATTTATAGATCCCAATACATGAAAGGTGGGCAATCATGGTTTCCAAAACCATCTCATATGACTAGGTAGACAAGTGGTGTCCAAAAAACAACAACTTTCCATGTTCATGACAAGTTACAAATTGAACTTTCTCAACCACTAACACCTATCCCTCACAAATGGTAACTTTTCTTATGCAACACCCACATCATAGAAACATGCCAAATCCATGCGCATCCAAAATTCATAAAGCTATTTGCTAAAATGAACTCATCACAAATAAAGAATGTTGCACACTAACTCCTCTTTACTTGCAAGTTCTGAATTAGTAGTATCCATATCCCACCAAGAGTTAACTTCACACTAACATGTTGCATGGAATCTAGGCACTTCTCCCAAGAATTTTACAATTCTTTTTTTTTTTTCTAAAATGAGTGCCCACGTAACAAGTGACTCAATTTTGTGCTCTCCACTTTATGTGTGAGAAGGCACCTTTACACTTGGTCCCACAAAGTGATATGCAACAATAGAAATTGAACTCTTGGGATATATTAAATAAAAGATGCAACATGGGATTAAATTAAATCAATTAAATAAATGCTAGAACTCTCAAAGGTTGAGACACCTTAATCCCAACGATACGTATGAAACAACCCATATTTATAGAGAAAGAAACAAGGTAGAAGATTCCATGACCAATTCAAGGGCTAGATGCTAGTCTTTAAGATGATGGAGGAAATACCAATGCCTTTTGTAGAATGTAGAAAAATGATTTCTAAGCAGTCGCAAAGCACCTTGCTTTAATGATGAAAGTTGTTAATTATTTTATTAGGTGGATTTATATGGTCCTTAATATCTTTATGCCCCTTCTCCTATTTTTGACCCTAGTCATATGTGGCCAAATGTGAAGATAATGTTGGATTTGCAAGGTGTCAAAGTGGTAGTGACTTGGGTTTGAAATGCTAAGCCAATACGAAGATTACTTTTGACGTGTAACTTGAATTTTCAAGGTTTCAATGTGGAAGAGACCTACATTTGGCACACTAATCCCATGTGGAGATTAATTTTGATGTGGATGTTAAATTTGCAACATGTCCATGTGGAAATGACCTAGAATTAGCTTTACAAGTTTGCATGTCTAACATGGACTTTGTCTATAGGACATCAATATTGTTGTGATTTGGATTTGTCTTGTTAAGCTCATAAGGGGTTTAACTCGCAATGATGAAGATAATGCTTGGTAAATCCTAATGGGGGTACCCCCTACTAATGAAAACCCCCATATTAATGCTCAATTTTTAAATGAAGAACTTTTGATCGTGACTAATGGTGCAAGGATCTCTAAATTTTTGTGCATGTAAAGGACTCTTTGCATATGAAACAAATGTTTGCTATTAAATTTGATGGTATTAGGTAATAATCTTATTACCTTGGAACACATCTTAATTTAACCAAAATATTTTCAACAATGTGTCTGATGATATTTCCATTGAGCAATCTTCTAGTAATTTTCTATGGTTTCATTTGAGGCTTCCTTTATTGGGTCAAGGTCTAGTAAAAAGTGCACAACCATTTTTCTATGTTTTGATTTGTGTCTAGTTACATCGGGGGAAATAGAGTGTAGACCAAGCCAGGGTCATGCAAGAAATCCCACATCAATTAAACCATTTAGCACATTTGGAGTGATGGAGGGGTCTCCATGTTCTTGGAATGCCTCAATGTACATGATGAGAATCTTTGAACTCAATGTTCAAGTGCCTAGAATAATTGCAAGGTGCACATGGGTGAGATTTCTTTTGGGGTTGATGAAGAATTGATTGCTCAATCTATTGGAATGCTCTCTGAATAACACACTAGAGTCCCAGATAATAAGGATCTCACTCTATTATTCAAATATGGAGAAATACCAATGAAGCTTCATGGTGGTTTTGACAAGAAGGAGCTCCCAAAGCCATGAGATAAGGTATGTATGGTGTTAATGAAATATTTTACTTTAGAGGGAAGGTTCAAATATTACCATTTTAACCACTTTCCCTTGCTTAACCATTTTTGCCACAATGCCATCATTAGCTTACCCTTTTCCTACTTTCTTCTTTGGAACATTTTGTCAAAGAAGCCCTAGATTTTTCATCCAAAGCCCCTAAAGAACCCCTAATCCCTCTTCACCAAGGGTTTATCCTCAATTTGTATCACTTTCACTTGGCTCTTTGCTCCTCAAAATCCATTAAGGAACACTTGTTGAGAACACCCCATAGGCCAAATCTTCTCCCCTTGCTCCTCCCATGGGGAATTTTGGTGACAAAAATAAAAGTTTGTCTGCTAAGGTAAAAATAAGCTTACTCCACCTTAGGTCACTCCCCAATTGACCCCTTTGTTCACCAAAGGTAAGCTCAAAATCACCACCCAACAAACCATCCCTAATCCTTCCCTTGGTTCCTTTTGTAACCCTAGTCCCCATGGCACCATGCTATCCAATACCCCTAAAACTCCCCACTCCTTTCAAAAACGACACTTTAGAGTATTTGCGACCTCAAGAATACCCCTTTTACTTTGGCCTTAGTAAAAGGGGCTACATTGGAAAGTACAAAAATCCTGAAACAAAAAAAATGCCTCAGTTCAATTCTATGTGGAGGAAGTCCATTATGAGGATTAAATAGTTTCAATTAAAGCTCTGGAGGATAGGGAGGACAATGCTATAAAAGTGGGGAGTGTATGTTTGAGGAGATCCAATAGACTATTTGGTCTTCCCAAAACTAAAACCAATGAAGAGGAATTAAAGGATGTGGTGGAGGCCGAGAAGGATATTGAAAATGACAAAGAGCTAAAGGACATTAAAGAAACTGAGGACATAAAAAATGTGGGTGCTAGCCTATTCCTAAAGATGAATAAGATGGACTTTGAAAGCATGGACACTATCCCTATTGGGCAATCTACTCAACTTATGCATCACGACTGCTCAAAATGCAACAAGGCAATGAAGGATCTCACCAACCTCAAAGCCAAAGTTATTGAATTGGAAGAAAAGATGGTCACTCACTTCAAGTTTAGCTATAAGATCATGCACAATTCTATGACCATCCTTTTTTTGTTGCTGGAGAAAGAATTCAAAAACATGAAGATGACAAAGGTGCAAGTTCAAGAAACCACAAGGAGTTTTTCAAATTACTCATAGAAGATTAGGGCCACTTATTTGGATGGTTTACTTCTTTTCTTTTTAGCTACTATTTTTTATAGTATTTATGTTATGAAATAATACTTTGTACTGTTAAAGTGCTATTAGTGACATGTTGGCTGTTTTGTCAGACCCCCAAACTTTTTGTTTGAAGGACCAACACCCTAGTTTTATTACTTAATATTATAAAAAACATTAGCTTCTATTTTGAATTGTCTAGTTTGTACTTGATTAATCCTTATATTTACCATTTTGTGACAATGAGTTATGTTTACAACTTTTGAATATATTTTAAGGTTTACATTCCCAACAATAGTGACCTTATGTATCTCATAACCAACTAAAAAACCATTTGATGCATCAAGAACAATATCATCTATGTTTTCTTGAGTTGATGTATGCCATTAGGCTAAGTAGTTGCATTTGACTTATGAATTATTTTGTTGTTTGCCTAGTTTGGTATGTAGTCTTGGCTCATACCTTCCCCACAATTTAGAATCCTAGCTTAAGACTATAAATAATCTAGGTATAAGCTACCTACTAGGTTCATAACTTACCAATTATTTATTTTTACCCTTCCATTATAAATAAAAAATTGTCTTCTTTTTGGTATTTCTTGTAGGAAGTTATTCTTTAATCATCACAAATATTTTTGGCAATTTTCTTATCTTGATTTTGTTTTCTTTCACTTCCTTCCTAGGAGTTAATTCTTGTTTTAGATCAACTTGTCTGGCTAGCATATCTACGAACTAAGAATTATTAGTTAGGTCTAAGATAATTTTCATTGAAGCTTTGGATGGATAATTATTTCAGACTCTTGTCTCTTAACTATATTCATAGGAACAACACTTGAACTTGATAAATCATCGAGGAAATAACCAGCATAAGACTTATTGTTAGTGTCGGATTTTTGAATTGATTTGTCTAGTCTAAACATGGAGTAAGATCATGCTAGCAAGCTCTCCTTGTTTGTTCTTCCTTTGGGACTAGAACAACTAGAGTTTGGCTTGGATTAGTGTGCAAATTTATCATTGATACCCTTCTCTATAGATGCCCTGAATTTGAAAGAAGGTGCCTATGAGGTACTTCTAATTCTATATACCTTGGTGTTTCCCAATGGAACAATTGTTCAATAATGAGGAAACCAATGCCAAAATTTGTATGTTCAATATGATGACCATAGTCTATCAAAGACAAATTTCCTTAAGGGTATGAAACTCCTATAGGAAAGTTTGTAGGAGAAAAAGTAGTATTGAGAAGGTACCAAATGCATCTACCTCTAATTGTGACATATACAAATCCAAGTTATAGATCAAATCCTTGTATTTGTAATAAGAGACAAATTTCTAAGCCAATAGTTTCATATTCCAACGATATAGTGAAATTTGGGTGGACTTTATAGATTCAATTTTTGGCAAGTTTTCCTCTAAATTGGAAAACTACAAATTTCTCTTAAACTTCAGATTTGGTGTCTATAAATATAGCAAATTATTTAGCTCCAATTTCATAGTTAAACTATGGATGAACTATAATATTTGAATAATATAAATGCACATGGAAGAAAATCTTTTCCTTCCATTTTAAAAAATTCTTAGGCATAGTAAAAGGTAAGCAAACATGTTGGGTTGTTATTCCTTTGACTTGTAAATTTAGTTTAGTTTAGCTAATTTTTTCACTAGGAAGTCCCTTAATAGTGTTTATTGAGTGGGAACATATAATTAGTAACATGAATCATCATCTAATCTACTTTTACTCATAACAAGCCAAAAAATATGAACACCTTATTTGATAGGATCATTCAAAAAGTTTGCATTCCAAAGTGATAGAAAATTAGGAGGGATAGGTTTTTTTGCAAACTAGGGATGCACTCACTTTAACATATCTTGTAGAGTTTTTGTTATGAAGTCCCTTACAAGATGTGTTTATTAAGTGGGCATATCTAATCAGTAATGTGCATCATCCCATCTACTTGTACTACTCGTAGTGAGCCAAAGAAAATGTGAACTCCTTATTTAATTATGTTCTTTATGCACTCCCTTATTAATAGGAGTTGGAGTAGTAGGGTAGAATCACATTTATGTTATATAAGTATGTTTTTACGTGCACACATACCCATCTCTAAGCAATGATTAAACAATTATGCTCATTTTCAATGTATAGGCACTGATTGACATATGATCAAAGGGTGCATAAATAGGAACCATACACTTTATTGTGGTGTAGTCAAGGTAGGGAGATCCAATGAAGAACATCCCCACCTTGCAGTTCATAACACAAATCACCAAACAAGATACCGACATAACACAAAACACTATGCAAGATACTGACAACCAGTAATAGAACACACGGTTTAATTGGTAGAAGCAACACACAATATAACCAGTAATAAATAAATCCATCATTACAATCATGTACAAAATTACATAAGCCTTTAGCGGCTACACATGCTGGACCACAGCCCAGGATTACAAAACAATCCATGCAACACAAATCTAAGATCCGCAGATCTTCTGCTCGACAAATACGTCTCTGGTAATAGTCTGCACTGTTCTGCACTGATCTAGACTTCAGTCCTTCCGGACTACAATCCCCCTGGACCAGAATCTCTCCGGAAATTACATCTTCGCTCGATCTCTACTTTCTTCGACCTCTGTCCTCTATCCTACAAAATGAATCTCTAAACTTTCCGTTTATACCATCCGCAAACAATAACAACTCGATCAAGTCTGTCAAAGACCAACCGGTTCATGATGAACCATGCAAACGATAACATGTCGGCCCAAATCACAAAGAACATCTTCAAGTGCATAAAACTTCACGCGGTCCTCTGGGAACATCGAACAAGGCCCAAAACAACATCGTTCAACGATCCGCAAGTTACGGAAATCGCTCGCAACTTGATTCCATACACTACAAAACCAACCGGTAAGAGCACATCCATACTGGGCCAATACCGGGATCGATGTCTCACTGAGATCAAAATCAAGGTGCCGGTTTGAACTACTCCGGTTCTCCTGCATCATATTGTCATCTTACATCACATAAATATTTGAAGTAATGTCTTTCGAGACACCATAAAAGCATTAATCAACTATCATATTTTTTTCTTTTCTCTATGTTGCATTTACATGATATAATTAATTATGCATGATCGATAATGTAGTATAATAATTATTATATGAATGTTCCATTGATGTTTCTTAAGCGACATTTAATTCTAGATATTTTATCTAACTTCTTCATTAGCAACCTTTATTATACCTTTTGGACCATTCAAAATTGAAGTGATCTAGAAAGAAAATAAGAAAATAATAAATAAATTAATAAAATTTAATAAATATACTAAAAACCTAAACAAAAAAAAACTATATTAATGACTTTTAACACTATGTTATTCCAAATTAAATCCATTAAAGTTACATATTTGCTTTCTTAGAATGTTGTTTCAGTAGATTTTAGATTTAGAACAAACCTTCATTCTATATTTAGGAATTCATATAGTAGGTTATCATTGGATATATCTATTTTAATCAATCCTAATATCATTACATAATTGACATCTTATAACAAAATTTGCTGATTTCATTTAGGTAGCTTACAATTTTTTCTTTCCCAAGGCGTTTTCAAGAGATTCCATTTACTAGTTCCATTACCAACCTAATCTTTGTTACTATTGTTTTCTTATCATTAACTTTCTAAATGTTTACAACTTTATATAGAGGATAAAAATTCAAGTTTATAATTAATGATATTTTTATGATAATATAATTTTATTTTAGCTTTGATTTTCATTTTTAAGAGCTTATAGATATTTCATTTTAAAAATTTATATATTTATAATTTAGATATTATATAATCACAATTAGCCCTCAAAAATCATTTACTTGTCCTTCTAAAAATTCTTTCCAATGTAGATGAGTTTGGTGTACTGGAAATGATGAGAAGTTGATCTTGCTCTAATTGTGCAAGCTTTTATTTGCAAACATATACCATTATAAGGATTCATTTTTAATGGGAAACATATAATCCACTAGAGGATAGGGTAAGGTCTATTGCTTTAAATTTTGAAGTTGTAAACTTTCACCCTAAATCTCTAAACCATAGAGAAACAACTACACTTTATGAAGGATTTTTTATTTATTTATAATCTCAATTTCAAATTTTAATATTTTACCATAGAGAAACAACTACACTTTATGAAGGATTTTTTATTTATTTATAATCTCAATTTCAAATTTTAATATTTTTATAATAGCTTTCTAAACCATGGTAGACTTACTAAAGTCATTTTGAATACTAATGTTCCAGTTTATCATGTATTTAAGATAGATCCATAATCAAAATGAACCATTCTAACATGTTGGCTATTGAAGAAAAATATATATTTGGATTTTGATGATCAGAATTTTAGATAACATAAAATTAAATATATTAAATGTTTATATGGCCAAGTATCATATTAAAGAAAAGTGATTTTACATTTTTCTCTCTATGGCCCTTTCAAATTAGTTTGTCATCACAATTTCATGGAAGGGGGTGCTATTCATAGAAGCATCACTCAACCAATATATAAGATGGGGGAACTTACTATCTATAGGGACCAACAAGACGCTATTTAACCCTATGCCCTTACAACTTGAGTAATTAGTAGGGAATTGAATTTGACACAAATATCTTTCTTTGTGTTAGGCCTAGAGGATAATACCAACAATATATGGTGGAAGTATAATGATGTAATTGCAAAGGTCGAGAGCCACGCATTCAATCTCTTATGTTTGGATGTGATATCCATGAATTGGTATGTTGGATCATCCATATTTTAATTTTATTCTTTTTGGCACATGATGGAAAGAGACACATTAAAGGTTTTCGAGACTACCCATGCAACAATTATTTAAGACATTTTTATAGAGATTTGTGCCTTGTGGAGTTTGAGCTATGACATTTTCTTGTTATTAATTGCATAAAAGACAATATCAATCAACTTATCATTAAAGGTGAGCTTAAAACAAAGATTAGTTAAAATATTAGGCCTTGATGTTCTAGTATCGAACTACAAACTTACCACTTTGGTAATTATTTTGAGACTCAATTTTCTAAAGTTCTAAACTATAAACTAACCACTAATTAATTGTTTATTATGAGTGAATGTTTTGGGTTATTCCCAAATGGTTATGAGAGTTACATTTATGATTAAGTCCATGTTGTAACAAGAACTAAATAGTTGATAAGAACTCTCCTTGTTAAGTAATGAAATTCTTATAATTTTAGATTAATTAAAGTTGAAATACTTGGGAATTTTTATTTATTCATTAAAATTGGTAATAGCTTTATGGTTTGGTTCTACTGTATATTATACAACTTTTGTTAAGGGAATTTATGATAGTGTACTACAATAATATGTTGAATTAGTCACAAGTGAATGGGACTACAAAGGGATTTTACAAGATTAGACTAAAAATTATGAAAATATTCACTCATGTTTTAATAAGAAAAAACTTCAAAAAGAATAAATTAGGTGAAGCATACAAAAATGAACAAGATATAGAGTTAAAAATTCTCTTTGTGTACCATGACTTTGCCCCTTCTTTTTGATTGGATCAATAATGACTCCTCTATGAAGTTGAATGAACTTCTAAGTTGTTTACATTTAGTTCACATAAATGTTGGAGTATTTGAAAAATAATGAATCTTCCAAAGAAAATGACGAGCAATATGGAGATTATTTTGTTTATATGGGTTGGTTTGGTCTGTTGCTTTTTCCTTGTGCTTATTTTGTGCTAGGTAGATGGTTCATAGGTACAACTTTTGACTTCATGGTATATTTGAGCATGCATTCACTATCTCATAAACTGGAATGGTATAGCTAAGAGGAAATCCAATCCTTGTAGATGACTAATTTTCAAGGTTCATCCTAAGAGATTGGATCCTAAGTATGGGAACATGTGATTAAAAAAATTCTCATTTTCATGGTTACTTGCAATACTTGGGCACACAAGGTGTAGAGAAACTAGTTGCAACAATAGTATGAAAATGTATTTTTTCAACTTTCTACAAAGATTACAAAGGTACAGTCCATAGATTATCAACACCAAGGGAAGCTCAATGTCACCCCAATTATGTGGTGAATTTTTTTTCATGTTTTTGATTAAGAAAGCAACACAACAAGGGTGTTGATCCATTATACAACAACCCATAGGCAATAGAAGAGAGAAAACAAAACAAGGATGCAAACCTAAAACAAAACAAGGTCGGATAGGCCTTTGGCAACAAGGTATAAGACCACTGTAAAAAACCTGTCAAACTTGTAACAACCCAAAACCCAACTCAAGAATGGGGAGAAACACCGAAAACATGACAATGAGAGGTTTGGGAGAAGGGGAACATTTCCCCTTCCGCCTGCTACAAACAATAGTCCAGACGATACTATCATTAGGACCATCAAGAGAAGAATCCAACGGAGAGGACCTCGTAGAGTTTCTGTCAATAACAACAGTAGGGTGCTTTTGCAGAACAACATCAGGATCAGATACACCAAAAGTATATCGAACCTGCAGAGCAGTAGCAACAGGTGTGGGAGACTCAATGACAGAGGAGGCCACAACAGTAGTAACACGAGGGTCAACATAGGCATCAACAGTAGTAAGAGACATAACCTCATCCCAGGAGGAGATATTGTCCTCCTAAGAGGAGTCAATAGAATTAGAATAAAAAACATTGACTATCAAGTGATCAGTAGTAGCATCCTTCCACCAAGTAGCAACACCTCTGTGACATGAGAGAGAACAATCCAAAGCTAAGTGACCTGTTGAGAAGCATATCGACAGTGAAAGGAGAGGCCCTCATAATCTAACGATTGAGTCCATGGCCTATCCCCAACCATAAGAACCACACCCCCCCAGAGAGACGAAGAAATGTCAATATCAATTAAAAGGCAAGCAAAGATAGAATGACCCATGGAAGACATGGCATCATCAAACTTCAAGAATCGGCCTATAGAGTTACCAATGGCCTTGTAGCAAGAATGCTCCCAGAAATGAAGAGGGAGTTTAGGAAGCTGAACTCATACCGGACACACATTAAGTGGTTCAGTAAGAGGGTTAACATAGGTTGTCTAGGGCTTGACAAAGAGAGTGAACTCCCCAAGTCCACAACATGCCCAACACCAAGTCACGATCATAAGAGGAAGCAAAAGAAGCAATGAAAAAGCCTTTCGCACAAGGAAAAAGCTCAATGTTGTAAGCAACCAAAGGCTTCCAGGAATCACTCACCAACGATGTAGGTCCGAGAGAGAAGGCCAAAACCCAACAAATATGCACACTAATGCACAACGTTGGTAGAAATCAACATTGTCCACAACATCCTGGCCACAAACCACCATAGGGGAGGTCTTGGCACAAGGAAGAGGACGAATCCCCTTGGGGGGATGAGTAGCAAATCTAGCCACGTGAGCGAAGCTATGCCTACCAACAAAAGAAGGTTTGGGAGGGACCTTAGCACCCACAAGAGGGTCACCATCAATAATGGAGGCAAGAACAACATCACCAGCATGGGCATCCACAACACCAATAGGTAGGGCACCCACAAGGGGAACCAACCCATCCATAACAACAGTAGCAATGTTGACACCACCTACAACGACAACCGCAGGAGGGAGAGATGGATCAGAACCACTTCGCATAGAAGCAAAGACACCAATAGACCCGACGACAACCTTGTATGAAGCGTCATTCAAATGCAAATGGGCGAGAGAGCCGCTCTTGGATGGAGCCATCAAGAGAATTTTTTATTTTATTTTTTTCATGTTGGTAATTCTTGGTGATGTGAACTATTTCCATAGGACTTTCTCTTAATACCAACTAGCCAACTTGGGCCTTTTGGATCACATTATATTTTCGATATGATGAGGATTTTTTTAGTTGTAGAAGCAATTTCAAGATACATAACTTTTTAAGCATATGTGATGTGAGGGGTAAGACATTTTTTCAATAACAAGAGCAATTCCAAGGTGCACAATTATAGACTTGTGATCCTTAATCCAATTATAAAGTTTATGATCAAAAGGTATAAAAGTTACCATGCATGAGCAATACTTATTTTCTTTATGATGAAAAACAATTACAGAATCTTGCGCCTCTTCCAAGAAAAAGGAAATTGGTTCAACACAAATCGATATGTAAAACTCTATGTTTAGTTGGTGTACATGTGGAGAATTGTAAGCAAACAATCTTGGCCTAAATAATTCTTCAAAGTTGAGGATATATTTATTTATTCTAAAATACTTTTGTTTGGAAGGTAAACAAAATGTAAACAATGTCTTCTTACATGGTAATTTATCAGGCTACTTACAACAACCTCTTTATCCCTTCTTTATCATCTTTAGAAATCCTTATATGGTCTCCAGTTCCCATTAGGAATAACAATACTAATGAATTTAACTTTTTGTTGAGAAAATTTATAAACTATATCTATGATGGATCTAAAAAATAGTTACAAAGAAGGTTGCATTAAATGAGGATATTCACATCTATGGTTCATAATAGAATCTATGGTTTTGATTTTATGTATTTTTTAACTATTGCCTCATTATCATTGTGTGATCTAAAAGGGTTTAAAATTTTGAACCACATGCAACCCACTAATATCATATATGTTTTGCGCATTCGTAGTTTAAGATTCATAATTTTTGAATCCGTATAAATAATCACAACTATGTAGTTGTTTAGGTTAGCTTCCATCTATCAAGCTCCAATTGCCACTTGTTAGAAAATCCTAGACTCCATGCCATCATTTGACATGCTAGGGGCAATATCATCATACTTATATAACATTTTGGATAAGCTTCATTATGTCAATTTATTGTTGCCACTAGCAACAAAGCCTTGACTATGTGTTATCATTTGATATGGTATGGTACAAGTAATGTTATCATATGGCTATAGCTATTTGGATTAGCTTCAACATTCAATCTACCATTGGTACTTGTTATATACCTAGGGATATGATATATTAATATCTTTAAGTGGATGGAGATGCCAATATGTGGCAAGCATCCCTTAAGTTAGTTATATTGGGTCATGTGGACAACTAGTGTATTTAAATATATCAAGAGATGAGTAGGCCTTCTTTAGGATTACCCCTCCAATGTATTATTAGGAGGAGGTCTATCTAAAGTACATGATTATCATTGTAAGAATATGTGTGAAGTGTGATATTGCATTTGAGATCTCCTCGAGATGTAGCGTGGAATAGCTTCTTCTATAAGAAGTATTCAATGGTGTTACCCTACCTCAAGGGTTTACTCTATTCCTGCATATATTGGATATTAGGGCATGTTGGCCCACACATAGCTCATGTTGTGCGAGATATATTTTTTGCATTATATTATTTCTTGCTCTAATACCACTTGATAAGATCTACACATAATTATTGAAATAATATGATGCAGAAGATAGATCGCACACAACACAAGGGATGTGTGTGGGCCAAGATGCCCTAACATCCAATATATACACATATAGTAACAATACACAATACTCCTTATGGAAGAAGTCACTCCATGCTTAATCTCCGAGAGATCCTAAATATAACATCTTGCTTCACACATATCCATATAATGATAATCAACTCCTTTATATAGACTGCCTACTAATATAATAGAGAGACAATCCTAATGAAGGCCCACTTTTCTCTTGATATAATTAAATACATGTCCACATGACCCGATACAACCAACTTAAGAGACGTGTGCCATATGTCAACATCTCCATCCACATAAATGCATTCTAATATCATGATATCCTTAAGTACATAACAATATTTGCTATAAAATATTTTACTATATTCCACATGCTACAGTTAGACATAGATTTTACCGTAACCAAGCATTTCCTAGCCATGTTCCCTTGGTGTTGGCACAAATAACATTGAATGACAAACATTTAAGAAGCAAAGTTTGGTGAGGGGAGAACAATTTTCAATCTTTGTCATAAAATTCTACCGATTCCATATAGCATATTGGGTTACCTTCAATTTTGTCAATTTTCTATATAAGTAAAATTAAATAATAAATCGCATTCTATTAATTGTTTTTTAAATAAAATAATTTGTCTGTAACTAGTAGTTCTAGATATTTTATGAAGATTTTGGGTGGATATTTAGCTCCCTTAATGAAAAGTATTCCTCTTCATTTCGATCTTTCAACTTTAGCTTTAGATATGGTTGATAGTCATATAGTACCTCGGAGAGTCATCGAGAAAGAACGCTAGGATGCTGATTAAGAGAGAACAATGAGGTAACAATAAAGAGGCTACAACTCACTGGATTAACACGTCACAAGAGAGAACATAGCTCAAGATACACCAATGTTCTTTTACATATCAAGTGGTGAAGACATTGATAATTGGATCCCCACGAAAAGTACTCATTAAGAATTTTGTTGTCTATGTGGTCTTATGGTTAGTTATCTTTGGTCAAATGTGAGAGAATTTACAGTTTATTCTTTTTTAAGATTTTTTAGGCATGGTTGGTTCTTTATGAGAGGATGCTGAGTACTCACTAAGAATTTTGTTGTCTATGTGGTCTTATGGTTAGTTATCTTTGGTCAAATGTGAGAGAATTTACAGTTTATTCTTTTTTAAGATTTTTTAGGCATGGTTGGTTCTTTATGAGAGGATGCTGATCTACTTCTCATCATGCCTGTGCCATCTTCATGTCCCTCTATCCTAAGGAAGATTCTTATTGTTGAAAAGTTTATATATATAGGAGGACATCATTGGAAAAAATGGCGTGGAGACCACATGCAGAACAAACTGCTGAAAAGTGATTAGATTGAATTCTGCTGCTTAAAATACAACAATGGAGAAAACCTCCAATGTATTTCCCACGTTGAATAACTTTGATTGTTAAAACTTAACATCCTTCGATTCCATATGCCAGGGGAAGCCTTACTGAGTCATGACTGTTTCCATATTCAAAATCCTTTTGAATGTGTTACTGAACAGCGAATACTGAAGTTATTTCTTGGCACCTCACGATACCCGCAGCTCCTCCGTAGCACAGCCATCTCTCACTACCTGGGTTAGAATTCCATCTGACTTTATGTATCGAAACTTGTTTTGACGGGTATTTTTCAATCCTACTGCAACCAATCCCTTCAACACCTGAACTATGACATTGACCTGCACCTGCAGGAACCAAGGAAAGATCACCCATGCTCTCTTTCATATGCTTTGTAGTATGCTTTCCACTGGTGACCTTTTTTGATTTCTTTGCAATTCGGTTCTTGGAGGGTGTCACATTATATTCATCTGATACTGCTACTAATTCAGATGAGCCAGACTGTATATACTTGTTCTCTACATCCACAAGTGTCACCATTATCACCATTATCACCATGTCTCCACTGCGCTACATTATAAATTAAAAAACACCTTTGAAAGGAAAGGGACTACTCACCGGTTGTAGCACGTATATTAGTTCTTAAAACCTGATTTGACTCGGAAAGAAAACCACGTATGGATCTTGGAGTATCACTCCATTCATTAAGAGATTTCTTCATTGGAACAGGAGTAAGAGTTGATGGGGAAACTATCTTGAATCTTCTAGTTCCCTCTTCAATGAGTGATCCACAAGTATAATGGGGGCTACGGTGTCGCATTTTATCTTTCTCCACGGCTTTCTTAGTAAGCTTTCAAATCAAATCCAGTAATGCACAGACAACAAATATGAGTCATGTCTCATTAGAATATAGATATCTGACATAAAAGAAGCTCAAATGAACAAGGAAGAAATTTGTAATGTTGTCATGAGATGTCTTTGGTGCAGGAAATTTGTCTTTCAACTAAGCACCATGGTTTAATGCTAGCACTGTAATTATTGGCCTGAGAAAAATGGGGAAGCAAAAACAATGCAAATGGAAAAGATTCTATACCTGAAAATGAAGAGCAGAACCATCCACACTGCAATATGCAACCAAACCTGTCGAAAAAGATACTTAGCCTCCTGCAACCTTAATAAATAAAGCAATTAAATATTTATGAAACATTTTGAAAACACATAAAGGAAATCTTCACTCTCCTTAAAGCCAACATACTGGATACAAGTACTTTTGCCTAGTGTGTTATTTAGATAAAGATTTGCTTTTGTCCGGCAATTAATCCACCTTAATTGATCTGCATCATGAATGTTCATCGGGGAAATCAGGATTTTAGGCATCCCTAAAATTTACTCACAATATTTATAAAATGTTTGCAACTGAGATTGTAGCCTGGAAGGGTGAGAGAGAACAAGTTTGCTTCATGTGTAACTCTTTTATGTTAGCTACGTAGGAAAACACTTTTTCCAGGTGCGTAGAGGTGACACTATTGGGTCATTAATGTTTGTAGGCCTGGGATTATTCCTCCTATGATGTGGAGTGCTCCTCTGGACATCATAATTGCTTGTGAGCGATCAGTGTGCATTCACCTGCATGAGATTATGCACTGGGGAGACAGCTCAGGGAGTGTCTGTAGTGATCAGAGTGAGTGCTGTGGATAAGTGCAAGTAACATATTGCATGTTTTTGAGTGCTGAACCTCACCAGATCAAAATTAAAAATCAATAAGCTATACTTGTTAATATCACCACTTCCCTCTAATTAACCAGATGCAAAGGTAGTCAAATCAATCCTTTCCACCTGCCAATTGGTGAAGAGTTGTTTGAATGCCTAATAGTTTAGCATTTTCATCATACTGGAAATATTTGAACAGCTGAAAAGGAAAGCTTTATAGTTTATTGAATAATAAACAAAGAGCAAAGAAAAGATGTTTTCAAGTCAGCAATGTTTAGTTTCTCCAGTTATGTCCACGCCATATTAGGAAGCCTTGATATAAGCAAATACAGCATTTTTTCCCAGAAATTTGTCTTCTCTATGCCCAATGCCATTATTGGAGGACCAAATGCAATAGAAATAAAGGAGACAAAAAAGTGCGTGCTTTTTTACTTACAACTAGGAATCTCAGGAATGAGAGGGAAGCTGGAAGATGCTAAATGGCACCACAAAAAAAAAAGAGCTCAGCAGTGAGTAGAAAGGAAAGCGAAAAGAAAGGGCTAAAGAGTAAATTCAAAGTATCATTAAAATGAAGATTTTCAATAAAGTAACTGTGCACGGATTACAGCGTAAATATACTTCCAACCCGTCAGCAAAATTGGATGTAGGGAGGAGGACGAAAAATATTTTGAAAAGCAAGAAACAATTCATCATCATTTAAATATCGTAACACTTTCTAGTTTGAGGTCAGAAAAATTGAGTTACATTAGTAGAGGAAAAAGAAAGATGTAAATTGTATTTGGTTATTTTTTTCATTTTGACGTATCATTATATGTAAACATTTATAAACTTACGATGTTGTTATACATTTGAATTTGAAATTGTGTATGAAATTATGAAATTTAAATGAGGAACTTTCAAATATTGAGTGTATGAAGATCATATAGCATGTGTAATGTTTGAATTATGACAGATCGATAATCAAATTAGGCTCCTATGTTCTCTAAATCATTTAATTTCTTTTTTTCTTTTGTAATAACCAAGTTTTTTTGCTGAGTCCCAAGTCTGAGTCCTATTTTGAGCTGCTGAGTCCGAGTCCTCAAACTATGATTTTGATGATAGATAACTTACATGTGATCCAAAATACTGATACCAAATATTTATATAATTCATTTTAAAAACTCGTTAATAAAATAAAATAATAATTAAAAATTATAATAAATTTGAAATTAAAACAATATTTAAAATCAGACACTGACTTCTTCTAAAACCCAACATTGAACATGGATAATATTTATTTATTACATGATAAAAGATGGTTATTACAGTGACGTTTCCATGTAATTGAATAGAATCCCGGGTGAGACACATATTTGTTGCTACTTCTGCTCCACTCATCTATTATTATTAATGTATCATTAGTCTGGCAAACTGCAAATCATTTTTTCTTGTAATGCTTTAGTCTTAAGGCATGATTGCAGAAGATGCTTCGTACTATCGTTAACGTAACGCTTTTATATTTGGGTGCAATTAAGCGTTCATTTTTGTGAGTTTACTTGTCTTATTGTGGAGCGTTCTACAGTTCAACTCATATAAGATTTTGCTAAGTTCAAGGGCATTTTGGATATAATAGCTCCTCGTTGTTGCTTTGGTTATTGAGGAAACGTGAGGATTGACTGCATTGAGTCTACAACATTATTAGAGTGCAAAGCTTGTTTATTTAAATTTTAATAGGAATAAGGGTGATATAAAATAAAAATATAATAACAATAATATAGTCATAATAGATTTTTTTTGTTTTGGTTAAGATTCAAGAGTTCTATAAAAATATAATAATAAGAGTATATTAAAACATAATAATATAATCATATTTTAATAATAACTTAATATTAATTACAATATCATAATATAATAATGATTTATTATTAATTATAATATAATATAATAAATTTTTAAATGAAATAATGAACAAATATGATATGTTAATTATTAAATTATTGATAACATATATAAATCTAATTATTAGATACAATATGTTGAATAAATATTTAAATGTATTTTAGAAACATCAATAAAAAACATTAAAAATATATATTTATTTACAATCTTAAAATTAATATATAAACTTAAAGTTATATTATTATTAATTTATTTTTTAACATATTGAATATAAAAGGAGAACTGCAGAGCGTGAAGTGGCTGTCAAATATCGACAGTTGCAATGGCTGAGTTTTAAACTTAGTGGATGCGCGCGACGGACAGAAATATCAATGAAATATGAAAAATTGAGATTAGAGGAAGTGGCAGAAAGGCTGGAAACCAGGCGGAAGTAGCAAACAGGGAACCCTAGATCCGATTCATTGCCCTGTTCAAACCCTTGGGGTAACAAATTCAACTCTAATCTCAGGCGGCAGGCAGGTACAGCAAAGCAAAGGCGAGGATGTCAGCGCAGCAAAGGCAAGGCTGTCAGCGTCTGTAGCAGCACACGCAGACTTCAATTCCGATCACAAAGAAAGCGTGCAGCGACAAATTTGGTTTGATATACAACTGCGATGATGTAAAATGCTCTGCGTGAAGGGCAAAAGTGCGAACTGGACGAAAAGGCTCTGCGAGGAGATTAAGAGAACTTGGCGATTGCGAATCTGACATCTGCGAACCTCTGGGCCTGCGAGCAATAAGTTTGGTTGTCTGTGAATTGTTCGAGGCAACTGTGGTGACGTGGACACCTCAGCATCTTTGTGGAGGGGTTAATTCTCCTCCACCCGGTTTGAAACTCCTCTCCACTGCTATTTTTTTTTCCGTTCTTTTCTTTCCTTCTGTTTGCAAATTTAATACTGCACTTCATTTAATTTGCAACTCCCCCCACCTACTTGGTCGCTTGTGCGGCTTAACCTTTGGCTTCCTATGGAGTCAGAATCGGATGGCGATGCCATTAACGGCCCTAAATCCACAGATCAATCTAAATCTCCGCCAAAGAAATCTTTCGCCGAAACCGTCTCCCCGCCTGCAAATGGAGTCAACCCTAACGCGCGATTTTCTAAGGCTCCTGTTAAAGAAAGATCCAATGAGGAAGGTAAGTGCCCTAGCACTATCTCGGGTTCCTTCTGCATTTCGCCCAATCTGGAAATGTTGAATGAAATTGCCTCGGAAAAGACTAGGTTAAGTAATACGGCCATTTTCTTTGCATGTGTTGATGTCAAGAAATGCCCACCTAGGAAATTTTTAGACGACTGGTTTCTTAACCTCTGGAATTTAAAATTAGGGCTTAAAATATCATTTTGCAGACAAATTCAAAAGGGTCTCTACCTTATTTTCTTTAATTCTCACTAGGCTCAAAGGGAGGCAATAAAGCGTCAACACTGGACAGTTGGAAATACTTCCTTCCGTGCCCTAGCTTGGTCTCCAGAGGTGGTCTGTGATGAGGTTCTCACACTATCCTCCCCTAGGTGGGTCATCCTCAAGGATGTCCCCCCCTTCCTTTGGCGTTTTCTTCCACAGTTAATGGAACCTTTTGGAAAAACGATCCGTATTGATATTAGGGGATAAAGGGATCTCCCCTTGCAATAGAGCAGCCTGGGCTACCCTAGATATTAGGGGCTCCAGCTTTGGCGTTTGCTCTATCTATGCACCTAATGACTACAAGGAAAGAGTGTCCCTTTGGATCTAGTTGACTTCCCTCCCAAGTATCCCTTGGATAGTGGCTGGTGACTTCAATATGACTGAGCATCAAGATGACAACGCTGGGGGACTTCCTTTTGAATGGAAAAAAGCAGAAAAACCTCACTAAGACAAACTTAAACAAAAACTCCAGTTATTTGACCCCCTCGAGGGCACTAAAACTGCTGCTTCTAACCTATGGTACACTTGGTGCAACTTTCAACAAGGCTCCAATTGTATTTACTCCAGACTCGACAGATTTTATGTTAACAACGACTTCTTCTCCTTCTCCCCTAACCACTTGGGGAGTGCAGTTGCTGTCCTGCCAGTTACCCTTTCTGACCATTTCCCTATCCTTGTGGTCATTAACACTAGAAACGCTATCCCCATCAGTAGCCCCTGTAGCAAGAAATTTATTCTCAACACCTCCCTCCTCAAAGACCAAGATGTTCTAGGTGCCCTTAAGGTGGTCAGGCTCTTCAACCTTCAGCCTCAGCCCCCCCAATCTTGCACTCTCAGGTGGACAAGGAATGTCTCCTCCTGGCAGAAAGTACTCCAAACCATTGGCCAAAAGAGAGCCAAGGACTCTAGAGCCATAGAAAAAACTCTCACCCATTGCCTCCATTCCCTAGAGTAGGATATTCAAACTAACCCCTCCTCCCCCACCCTGGCCAAGCATGTCTCTAAAGCCAGAGACATCCTAAGAAAGCACTAGCAGGTCAAAATCGGGGGAGCCTTCATTAGAGCTTGCAACCACTGGCTCCAATTTGGAGATAAAGGCTCCAAAATCTTCTTTAACCTCCTTAAGCAGAAACAAAACAGAGAAAAAATTGATAGAATAACTGTAGACAACAAGGAACTCCTGGATCTCAATGATATCAAAGAGGCTTTCGAAATGTTCTATAGAACTCTCTTTACCTCAGAAGATAATGTGGCCTCGAAAGAGGCTCGACACAAATGTAGTACCATCATCCCTAAAAGGATCTCTGAAGATGATACTCTCCTCCTTAAAGCCAGGATCTCTATACAAGAAATTGCCGATGCCATTAAAGCCCTCAAGGATAATAAGGCCCCAGGCCCCGATGGTCTCCCGGCGGAGTTCTACAAAGCCAATCTTGAATGGGTCACGCATGACCTCTATGACATATAAAATGAAGCTCTTGACAATGGCACTTTGGGGGAATTCATAAATAAAGGTATTGTTAAACTCATCCCTAAAGAAGGAGACAAAGCGCTCATTAAGAATTGGAGGCCAATCAACCTCCTCAATGTCTCCTATAAAATCCTTGCCAAAGCCTTAGCTACCTGCCTTGAAAAGATTCTTCCAAAATTCATTTGCTCTACCCAAATTGGATTCATTAAAGGCAGGTACATATTGGAAAACCTTGTCACTAGCTGGGAATCCATGGAATGGGCCAGAACCTCTAACCAGGATGCTGCCATGTTCCTTGTGGACTTTGAAAAAGCCTATGACAGAGTCGAGTGGGATTTCATCCTCATGACGCTCCGAGCTTTTGGCTTCCCTAACGAGTTCTGTGACTATGTCTGAATTCTCCTCAAAGATGCTTCCGCCATGATTGAAGTTAATGGAACCCTATCCTAGCCTATTCCTCTCTCTAGATCCATAAGGCAGGGCTGCCCTCTTGCCTCTGCTCTGCTTGTTATTGCCTCAGATGCCCTCTTTTATCTCCTTAAAGATGATACTCTATCTCCTAGAGTCCATGGCATTGTGCTGCCGGATGACTCTGAATTGCTGAATATCCAATTTGCTGATGATACCTCTCTTTTCCTGGAGCTCTCTAGGCAAAACATCGATTCCCTCAACCTAAAAATTGACACCTTTAGTAAAGCCTCTAGAGCCAGGATCTCCAGCTCCAAATCTATTTTACTTGGCTGGAAGGATAAACCTCCAGACTGGCTACAGCAAGACGGGTACTCATGGGGAGGACCCAACATGATTGTCAAGTATCTCGGTATCCCCTTCTCTATTTCCCCCTCTCTTTGGGACATGTGGATCCGGGTTAAGGGGGAAATTGATAAGAAGCTCAACAAGTGGGATAATTGGATCCTCTCCCTAGCAGGTAAGGTTCAAGTATGTCAAAAAATCCTCTCCTCATACAGTATCTACTACTCTTCGGTTTGGATGTTCAACAATTATCAAATTTATGAAATTCAAAAGGCTATCAGACGCTTTCTCTGGTCTGATGGTAAGGGCAAAAGAAAGGCCCATGCGGTAAAATGGGCCTGGTGCCACTTAGACAAAAAACATGGAGGTTTGGGCCTTAAGGATCTTAAGCTGCAAGGAATCTCCCTTGTTGCCAAATGGATATTTCATGCACTAGATGGGCAAGACCCTTGGAAGATTCTTATCAGAAACAACATTCAAAATGGACTCCCCAAGGTTGCCAAATCATGGAAACTCCTCCCACTCAATGATCTACTTGCTGGAAGTTTCTCGGTGTCTGTCCAAGGCACCTGGGTCTTTAAGTCCATTTGGAAAGCCTGGGAGCATGTGCGTAGACTTATCTGCAACTCTAGCATTGACTGTGACAACACTATACATGGTGAAAGGTCGATATGGTGGAACCTCCACCACAACTCTTAGCCACTGGCCTTAACCCAAGGCTGTTCTGCTAGATTTTGGCATAACAAGGGGATCAAGTATCTTATGGATATCCTAGAAAATGACAACCTCATCACCTGGGAGGAACTTAGTAGTAAATTTAATCTCCCTGCTTCGCATATGCGGACCCACAATATGATTAGGAATGCCTGTAACACCCTCAATCTCCCTAAGAACACTCATGTTGACACCCACAGGTACCTCTCATTCCTTTGGAAGGATGGCTCCCCCCTCCCAAAAATTAAATCCAAAGTTATCTACAACCTGCTTAACCAGGACACCTCTGTGATCGACCATGTCAACACCCTATGGAATGTCCACCACAACCCTACCGCTTGGTATAAAACCTTTGAGAACCTTTGGAAATCTCCCATCCCCCCTAAGATCAAGTGTTTCAGATGGCAACTCTTACTGGATAGATTGCCTATTAGGAATAATCTAGCTGCATATGATCTTTGTTCTATTTGCAATAAACCTGAGTCCACTCGGCACATCTTCCTTGACTGCCTTTTTGCTAGGGAAATATGGTTAATGTTTGAAATATCCATTACTGAGCATGTCTTCACGTATGATATAGTTACTGGTTTCGTCCATAATCTTAAAAAGATTGCTAACTTAATTTGGCAAATTTTGTCTTCTTTTATCCTTTGGTTTATTTGGAAACTCAGAAATGAGGAGAAGTTCCAAGGTAATGCTAGGGAACTTACTGGTTTTTTAAAAAACTCACACATTATAAAATTGCTGTACAGGTTTGCTTCCTGATGAATGTTGAACGAAACAAACTCCTACGGTTCCTCAAAGAAGGCCGAGCCGCCATGTTTATATACGAGATGCAAGATGGTTATGAATGGGCAAGGATCACAGAAAGTCAAACTACCTTCGAGAGTGCAGTTAAGAAACTGATTAAAGAACTCCAAGATACCAGAGCCCCCCCCTTCAATAGGGTTGACATGTGCATACAAATCATGGAAAGGAAGAAGGTGGTCTGGATGGAAGGACCACCGGGGTGGACCACATGGCTAGAAGACTAGGATGAAATCCTCCTCTAGTTCCTTATGGCAACAAGCACAACTTTATTTTGGAGCTTTCTTTTAGTGCATTGTATGTGACACTCGTCTAGTTCTTTTTGGTTTCACTGTTGAGGCCCTGCCTCCCCTGAACTCATTTGTATAAACATCTTTTTTGGTCTCTCGATTTATAATATAAAAAAACATATTGAATATTAAAATAGAGTTATGTAGACATGCATAAGAATACCAAGATATTATTTTCAAACCTTCTAATATAGATACCATTCCATATCACATTTATAAAAGAACATACATAACAACTGAATAATAAATATTAAAAGATATTAAGTTTAAAAATAATCAGTTTAAAACTAATTAATATAAATAATATTTATATAAACTAATGTAAAACAAGCCAAGAGATCTCATTACAAAGGTAGATATTTTTATTTATTTACATTGTTTTTTAATTGTATATTTTATTTTGATTGAAAATGTTATTATTACTATTATATGAAAAAATACTTATTATATCATTTGATAAATAAAGTAGTAGATATTTATATATGTAAATAAATAAAAATAAAAATTAATAAGTAATATTTTAATTGAAAGTATTATTTTTACTATTATAATAAAAAATACTTACAATAATTTGATAACGAAAATAGTAAATATTTACATAAAGAAATAATAAAAATATAAATTACTAAGTAATATTTTAAAATATTATCATTTTAAATTCTAAATAAAGTTTTAATCACATCATGTAAGAGTTATATTAGTTTTCAATAATAATAAAAATTCTAAAATACCATTTAAAAAATAAAAATTAATGTAAAATTTTACTTCATGTTACTCAGTTTAAATTTTTATTATCAAGCATTGAAATGATATGTATATTCATATTTTACTATTATGAGATGATTAAATTAAAAGAACTATTTTATAGTTATTATATAACTTAAATGTTGTTTTATTTAGCTTAATTATTATTTTATGATTTTAATTTTAATAATGATATTTATATTTATATTTTACTGAGATGCTTATGTTAAAAAAAGAGTTATTTTATTTATGAATTATTTTATAATTAGATTGTTTACTAAATGTTTTATTTATCTTAAAAACTATTTTATGATTTTAAATTTTTATTATTTTTATTAATAGACTCACATTTCAATAAATTAAATATAATAAACAAATTTTTTTTATTTAAAATAATTATAAATAATAAATATTAAATTTAATAAAATTCTAATAAATAAGAAACTTAAAACCAAAGTTAAAGTTAAATAATACTACAGCACAAGTTAAGTTTTGGAAGGATTCTAGAACCAGGAACAAAAGAACAAAAGAGGAAAAAAGTTTAGGAAGTACTCAGATAGCTTGCATGAGAAAATGGATCACTACTCCCATGGCGAGAAAGGGCACTACCACTTGGCCCCTCTACAAACAGTTAAAAAAAAAGATAAATTTCACAGTGATAAAATTCATTCTGACAACTTGTTTATTTAGTTTAGAATCATCGTTGGAGTCTAACGAATTCAATAGGCAAAAGTCCAAAAATTGATTTGGGCGGGAGATATGCATATCCAAAAAAAAATCATACAAACCAAGATCTGATTTGGGAACATTACGCATAAAGAATTGGTCCATAAACCCAACAATACGTAACATAGTCAATAATTTTTGTGAATAAATTACATTTAAGAAATGCAATCAGGTAGACTTGCAAATAGATATATTTTATGGAATTTTTTATTTTTTTTTGTCAATGGGCCCTTCTTCTATCAGTGAAGTTGAACGGTTTCAAATGAGGCCATCAGAGATCAAGTCTTGCTAAGTGCAAAGGCTCCAACATCATAAGAGATGAGGGCCGGGATCTTGCCCCGAGCGAATTTGGCGGAATAGATACCCCTCAGTCCTTGGCTCATAGCTGAAGAGGTTTCAGCGTATAGTATTAGGTGGTAAAAACAACTCCGTGAAAGGACCTCCATCAACCCTAAAACTGAAATATCTTAAGTGAGCTTGAATGAGTTAAAGATGAGGATATTTATTCTGTTAAAATTATTTGAATATGATTCTGACCTCATCTTTTATGATAATGAAATTTTATACTTAAAAAACTTATTCAGAATCATTCAACTTCAATGAAAATTTTTTGAATGAAAAATAATTACCTATTCTTTGTATAACCTTAAATTGTAGGCAATTCAAATTTGGTAAGCTCCAGAAAGATTAAATTGCCATTTATTAGTTGCTGACTATAGTGATCAGCATAGACTGTTTTTAGCACGGGAATCGTGCGAAGGGAAAAAATTAAAGAGCTACATTATCAAATATAATGATTTTCTGATTTTTCCATTGGTGAACAACAATCACCTAGGTGAAATACTTAATATTTTCATTCCTAAAATTGAACGAAAATAGTGGTAACCTTTTTAACCAGTGGAAAAATAACCGCGACACGTTTCAAACATGCATTATTCATGGCTACCAATACCTGTCTTCTACTGTGCATTGTACATTTTCCTCTTTTTCACAAAAAGGGAAGGTGCCCCTGCACATTGTATTTTCAGGAGTTCTAGAACCCCTCTATGCGGTGGCAAGGTGAGCAATTTGATTTTTCTCAACTACTTTAGAAAACCCATTGGAGTTCGATTTGATTTCTCCGTGGGCTACATATTACATTTGGGCAAGGAAATTGCATTGGCAAGAGACAACCACAGCCACAGAACACATTCTGCTTCTATTGCTATGGGATCTATGTGTAAGGGTAGTGAGCTTCAATGTCTTGGGAAATGAAATGGCTGTGACTGTGAGCATGGCCTATGTGGCTAGACTAGCTGTTTATAAGGTCTGTTGAGGACTGGATCCCAACTGTGAGTCGCTGGCAGCTGCCATGGAAAAGGCCATCCAAGACTGTGCAGTGTGCACATTATTTGTTTGTCGATTGGCCCAAGTAAGGATTATCCGTTCTTCATGGATTACAAAGTTCTTGCAGCATTTGGGACAATAGATAGAGGTGTATTTGTTTCAGCCTCTGGTCATAATGAAGGGCATTTCTCAACATCTACTACAAACATGGTGCCATGGATAACCACTGTGGGCATCAGCAGTTCGGAAAAAAAATTTCTCTCCTGTACAACCAATGAATAATGTATGATAATGTTGCATTAAATGGAATTTTCTCATTCTCAAACATATAAATTTTAATTCTCTCATTGAGATAACATACCAACCTGACTTAAAACAACCAACCCATTTATTCCCTTGAACCAATTACCTTGTGTTTTGCTTAGGTTGCACATGCTTCAAGTATCTGATATTATTATTTTGTATTTTTCTTAGCCCACATATAATTTGTCTGCCTTTCAGTATTTTCTTTATTAGTCCCTCACCATAGAGATCAATATGGACTATTATTTTTTTAGCACAAGGGGGTAGAAGAGTGAATAGGAATTTCGATAGCAGCATCCCTGGAAATGAATAGCTGTTCTCTTTTATGGAAAGCATTTGGTTGTTATCAGAGGCAGGGGGTTGACCTGACTTTGCCAAACCTCCGAATGAAACGAGATGAGACGAGATGAGAGATGAGAGGGACCAAACCAGGGTTTATCAACTTCCAAATGAAATGAGATGGAACTTTGGAAATGAATTGCTTTATGGTTTTAGTCTTGGGCTAGGGCTTGGTCGGCATAATAAGTAGTGCATGGGGGCTTGGCAACCCATCCTGACAGCACATGTATCTTTTAAATCTGTAAGTGATTTTTAAGCCTCTATTAAATTTGTTATGAATCCAGGGTTCCAAGTCATCCTCAAAAAGGAACCACCACGCTGACACCACTCCACTCTGATCATGATCATAAACTTATCATGCCCAACTTGCTCATGTCCATACGGAGCACCATAGTCCAGCTGAAGCATTAGTATTTGCAATTCAAAGCCAGGTATCACAGCAATATCCTCATGCTTGAGATCATTGATCAGCTGAAACTTCTTATGCCAAAGTCCATGCCAATCAAAAACAAATGCCTCCATGACATGTGCTGTAAATTCTGAAAGTAGGGCATCCCCATACTTTATCAAAGGGTCATCAACATAAATGGATTGTATCATAACACGAATCAATTCCTCAAGCTTCCCGCGAATGCTCAAAGGCCCAACCAAATCTGAATCATAAAGGTCTCCTTTGTGTGTAGGTATGACACTGGTGGCTGATTCCCCAAGTGTAAGCTCAACAGCCCAAACTTTATGTATGTTTTGAGCCTTCAATAAGCTCTCCAGAAGAAGAAACTTGCTAACTTCATGATGCAAACTAGAATTTACTGATACCTCTTTCCTTGTTTACACACCTCTGCAAGTTCTTCTTGTTTCCACATCTCAAGAGGCTCATCCCTTGTCTTCTCCATCGCTGTGTCTTCTTCCCATGGAAGAAATAATGATTGAAGATAGGCTTCTCTTCGTTGTCTAGTTTGATCTATATGATTGCAATGTTCCTTGATCCCTTGGAAGTGTTGTTTTGCTTGGGAAGCTAGCAACTTTGCCTTCCAAGCTCTCTGCATCCATCCATCACACATATCTTGTGTCATCTTAACACCTTCCATAGTGTGATGTACAAAATCAGACCTGTTGTGGAGTAGATCTATATTAAAAGCATCATGTATAACTTTTGAACCTTGAGAGTCATCTTTAGGAGACTCGATATCACTTACATATTCTGGTTTTAGGACTGGTATCTCATGATTGCAAGAAGATAAGTAACTGCTGTTTTAACTCAGAAAATTAGAAGTTGTTTTATTCCTTAGTGCAGAGTCATCCATACCCTTAATATTTTCTGTTATGTCCTCTACCTCAAGGTTGCAAACTATATTGTCATGAGAAAGCTGATCAACAAAATTTATGAGTTCAACTTCTTGTTGTTTTTGCATAGTTGTCATGGGCAGAACCCTTTGTTTTGCTGTCCATTCTTCTTGGTCATGCCAATGGAGATGCTCCATCTCTCTGAATGAGGGCATACACAATCCTCCATCTAACATCCCTCTAAGCACAATTTCCTCCTGTGTAACTCAAACTTCATCTCCATGGTTTGTAGGTTGAGGTAAAACTCACCAATAGCACGAAGCCATTTCATACCCAAAACTACATCCATCTCTCCAAGACTAACCACATAATAATCTGCCTGAAATTCATAATCACTTAGCTGAATGGTTAGGTTGGGAAACCTTTTTATGCAATTGAGAACAAAACCATCTGCAACTCTCACTTTGAGTCGGCCATCAAACTCCTCTGTTTTGAGTCCCCTCTTGGCAACAAGTCCTTCATCGATGAAATTATGAGTAGCACCTATAACCAACAATGTGATCACCTGCTGTCCACCTAGGACTCTACGAATCCTAAACACATCCTCTTTCTGGATACTAGAGAGTTGTGCCATGGGTCTATTATCTTCTTGTTCTTTCTCGGACTCTTCTGAGGTACTTCCTATTTCATTTTCTTCAGAATCAGATTGCTAGCCTGATTTTTCTGATCCTGATTTTTCAGCAGTGAGATACTTCATTTAGTTTGCTTTCCCTTTCATAGGGCATTTGTGATTTGGGTTCCCACGAGCCCTTGCATTTGAAGCATAATTTCTTCTTCTTTAGGTCATTAAGAATCTCATCATCCAGTTTTGTATTGTTTTTCCTTGGCTGTTCCTTTTCCCTATGGTCGTATTTCCTATCCTTGTGAGAGAGAGACTTAGATGGTGACTTACTCCTAGGGGCAACAAGTTCCATACTTTTGGCTTTCCTCATAGCCTCTTGTAAGGTGGGAGGATCAAATGCCTTGAGCCATCCTTGTAAGGGCTCCATGAGTCCTTTACTAAATAACACCACTAGAAGTCTCTTTGTGATGCTAGGAACCATCACTGACAATCTCTAAAGCTCTGATATGTAAGCATCCAATGTGCCATCTTGTCTCAACTGATATGATCAAATTGTGTCAAAGTGTGACCAAACCATGGTAGCACCACTTGTGTGCTAATCTATCTAGGTTTAAAGTGGCAAATTTAATCGCCTCCTCCTCAGGCATAAGTCTCAAGGATAGGTGTCAAGCTTTTGCACCCAAGCTCATGCAGTGTACTTGTCACTACCATCAAAGTGTACCAAGGTGACCTTTCCTACAACCTATTGCAAATACCTTTGCACATATGGTGCCCTGTACTCTGTTCTTCCAACTCCACTGGATCTCTTCCTTTCTTGGTTCAAAAACTGTTCCAAAGTCTACATCTCTCCAATGTTAGGAGGAAGAGTCATATATTTTGTATGGTGTAACCTGATCTCCTCAACCAAGGACATTTGTGCCTTTGGTGCAGGTGGAGGTGTAGTGACTTCCCTTCTTGTGAAGGTAAGTTAAAGGGGTTTAAGAACTAATCCTGATGATTTCCTTGTGCTATGCCCATTGTCTTGACCAACAATCCTATCATTACTAACAGTAGCCCACTTGTCTCACCCTGAGTAACTGGTTGTTCCCATGGTTGTGTTAATGTTATAGCTATGGTCGGATTCCGTCAAGCCGACATAGAAAATGTAAATGTGTGAATGGCCTATTGGCCTTACACATTTAATAAGTTCAATTTCTATATATTGCCGACTTTGTATTTGTAAATAAAACATGTTTTTAAATATAAACCCGCCACCCTTGGTTAACAAGACGTGTTGATTATAATGTAACCAATCTCTAATGAAGAGACATGTTGGTTAATATCATGGAAGACTCTTGGAGAAGTCGTTTTGGTTTTTCATATAAGGCAGATTAAATTTGTATTCCATTCTTTGGGAGTTAGGACTGCATTCACTGAGATCTACGGTGAATCTATTAGTCATATAAGCTTCAAAGTGTGAAGCATTTGTAAAGACATCTTGCTAATATATTTCAAGACATTTGTTGCTGGGTTTTCCACCTTCAAGAGGAAGGTTTTCCCAAGGTATATACTGTGCAATTGTGTTTGAATTACTGTCTATCTAATCTAATCATTAAAAACTTAACATGGTATCAGAGCCACGATGAAGTAGATCGTGATCAGATTTCCCTAGAACAGTGAAGCTCTCTTTCATCTCTCAACTTAAAGAATTGGTTGAAAATTTTGTACACCTGGGGGATGTGAAAAATTGTGGTTTCAGCCATAGTGTGAGTATGCTACTCTCCTAATTTAGGGAAGGCTCCCCCTATCTACAAACTAAACTAATCTAATATGGGTGAGACAACAGTCTTTCTTCTTTCAAGAAAAACTATACTCTTTTCTCTTCAAAGAAAAGTAGTAGCAATTGGAAATAAATAACAGCAAATATAGAAATGAGACTTTTTTGTAGGATTTGGAACATAAACGGAAGTAAAGTTTCCATGAAAGCACAAAGACCTCCGTCACTTCCCTGGGACGGGAAAACAAAAAGAAAGCTCAAAGTCTTCAACTATCTATTCTCCTATCAACCTTTTTTAGATGATTTTCTGGTAACCAAGTACAGTATGCAGCAACTCAAAGTCCACCTACATGATGCACCTCTTATACACAAACATAGAAAATAAAAGTAGCACAAAGTCTGCAAGTTACCCCCTTTGCCTGAGCTTTCTACACTAGTTTCAAACGTGATAAACAACTCAAAGTCTGCAAGATTGAATTTAAATCCCTCTTGAACAATAAAAGCAAACTCACAATCAACACCAAAAAATTTCGTCACATAACAACTTGAATTGGCACAAAGTCTCAACACAACGTGCCTTTTTTATTGAAAGCAATTTGATTTACATCTAAGCTCAAAGACTTAGAGTGCACATACAAACTGGCAGAATTTGTTGCATTCCCAAAAGATCCAAAATTACAATAGACCCTTCAAGTATTTATAGGAGAGGAACCTTGAGAAAAAAGTGGGAGGATCCTAACTAACTTGATAAATTCTCTCAACCACCATGACTTATTCCAACTATAGTCCTAAGACTTATTCAAAATTACAAGTCCTATTCTAAATTGATTTGTAATCAGCTTACTTGTAATTACAAAAGTGCAAGTGATGTTTACAAAATTATTTTTTTACAAGTAAACTTGTCAAAACAAAATTACAAATGCATAATTAATTTAAGTGTCCAAAGACATGACTCCAACTGCATCATCCTTTCTCTGTGATAATCTTCATCCTGCTTCAGGATACTAGAACTTGAAGCATTCAAGATTGGTGAAGACATCTCGAATTGGAACGGGAATTTGCATCTTCAATCTTATCTTCTTGCTTGGGGTAGTACTGGCTTTTCAGGAGGGAAGTTCTTTGCAAGGCTGAAGTAAGAAGCCTATCTCTGTCTTCAAAGAATTCTATGCTCTCAACCATTCATATCATTTATCCATCTCCTTGTGTGGCTCCGTCATGTTGTTCTTTCTTTGAATCATCCTCCAATCTTGGAATCTGCTTGCAAAATAAGGCCCATGCCTTAATCCATTGATTTGGTAGGTCGTGGGTGCAAACAAGACTGACAAGGGAAGGGATAAATTGATGCAAAAATGGGCTCACAAGTTAATTTCGGGTTCTGGAAATTGCATTACATATGTGGAAAAACAAGAGCATTAACTTGCACTTGTGGAAAACAAACATGTAACTTCATATGTGTAATGGGTAACTACAAGTTTGCACTAGTAATTGGACCTTTAAGACTCATTTTCAAGTGTTTTTGAGTGCATTTTGAACCAATTTCGGGTTCTGGAAGGCTGACTGCAAGTGAAGACACAACTGCAATCGGGTTTTAAAATTCCAACTGCAAGTAGACTGGAAATAGGAAAAAATGAATGAAAGTGAAATGAATGGATGAAATGGTGTTTTGACATGAGGGGAAATTGGAAAGAATAATTTTGACGGGTAATGGCAAACTTTATGTGACAAGGAAAGACACATTTTCAACTTGACAACTTTGGAAGAGGGAAAAAACATCAATTTGTAATCAGATTTATAAAACCCGAAATCTTGCTTGGTCAAAACAAATGAGCTTGGGAGAAACCGTAATGCTCTTATAAATAGGTGAAGAAGCCAACATGTTGGTATCCCATGTAGCAAACAAATCGGTTTTGCATTTAACCCATTCCACAAAAGACGGCTTGGAAGGAGAGTTACATTTGGTGCAAAACACTCTTCAATGAATGAAAGATGCAAAATGTGTTGCAAAAGTGGCAACAATGGCGGAATATAGGCACCCAAAACGTGGAGCTTACACAGCAAAAAAACGGAACCAAAAATCCCCACATTTATGCACGTGTTTGCCAAAACCGTTGAATCCCCAAAACGTGGCACCAACCATCGATCTCTAGCAGCATAGCAAGAATGTGGGATGGATTCAAGGGAATAATGCCACAAAAATCAAATTTGTGAGAGCAAGAATGCAGATCGGGTTTTTCCTCTCCAACTACAAGCAAATGTACCCTCCAAAGATGCAATCAGGTTTTTAAAACCCCTTTACAAGTTTTAAATTGCATTACTTTTCCTTCACTTGAGCAATTTCGGGTTTGAAAGGAAGAAGAGCAAAAAGAAATAACAAAACAGCTTGTAATAGGGAAATAAAATCCCCATTACAAGTTTTAAAAACATAAATGTAATAGGGAAATAAAATTCCCATTACAACTAAAAGGAATAAAAACATAAAAAACTTGTAATAGGGAAATAAAATTCCCACTACAAGTAAGACACAAGACATAAAAAGACTTTTAAAAACTTTTAAAAACTTCATAAAACCCCTATTACAACTTAAAAGAAGAAAGTAGGAACTTTTATGAGAAGTTACAATTTCTCATTAAACTTATAATTTCAAATTCAATTGTAATTTGTCCAAAAAGTTCCTACAAACTACTTAAAAGACAAAAAGGGAAAAGGGAAAATAAAAAGCAAGTTACAAGTTACAAATTTTAAATGAAGTGCACTTGTAATTGCTTGAAAAAACCCCTACAACACAAGAACATAAAGCAGAACTCTTAACTTGCAAAAGAAGAAAAATTTCTCGCTCCCAGTCAAGAGGAAAAAACCTAAATTTGAAGGAAAGACATAGCAAATGAATTCAGAACGCGATGAAATTTGAAACATGGATCAAGGATGAACCAAAGATCTGTCCAGTTCAAATAAAAGAATTTTTTTTGACTCGGGAAGCATGCCTTAAGAGCAAAATCTTCAACTTGCAATGACTGCTCTGAAACCCGAAATTGCACAAAAAGCTAGGGAAAAGAAGACCAAAACTCACCAAAACTTGGAGAACAATGGTAAAGACACCCCCAAATGATTTGACACTAACAAATGTGAGTTTTGTACCTCATAAATGTTAAAGGTTGTAACTTCAGTAGATATCATTCCTGTCGTGATTATGGATTTCTCCTTGTGATTGTATTCTTCACCGTGTCACATATCTTCTCTCTTCTCTATCTCGAGCTCTATATTTGCTTTTGGTTTTCTTTACCGATTGTTGGAAGCTGGAAAGTGTTTCAGTTTCGTTCTACATCTGTCCCTGCTTATATTCATGTATCGGATTCTTTGTATGTTGTCACCAACCTTGTATTAGCTGGAAATGTGTTTCTTTTCTTCCGCTGAAGTTCATTGACTTGTGGTGTATGTCGGTTGTGTAACTGACACCTTCTTTAGTGTTTGGCCTTCCGCCTTCTTCTTCATGAGCTATATCGGGTCATGTCTTGTGCTATTTATTTCATATGCCAAGGGACGTAAAGAAGGTGATCGATATTCTGATTTTGATGATTATTGATGAAAAGCTCAGGTCTTTGCTGCTGTGACCTTGCATCATCTTTAGTTTTCTGATATAATTATTTACGTTCAGCTATGTTCATCAGTGTATGAAGATTTGATCTCTTATCATCTTCTTCAACCTTATTTGTAAGCAGTATTCTGATAGTCTTCTTCTATTTTAAGAATTATCAATCATTGTTAGATGATTGTCTACGAAGTGTGAGAGCTCTGTACTCCTTTTGAGCATTCAATAAAATCTATTTTTGGTGTGGCTGGGTTTGTCACCCTCAAGTGGAGGGTTTTCCTAGGATACATTGTTGTGTATCTTGTTCTCTTAAGTTTTCTTAGTTCTTTTATCTGAGTTTGTAGTTTTTTGGTTCTATTTTTAACAATAAAATGTGCCTTCGAGACAAAAACAACACATTTAAAGAAAAATTTTGTAAGGGTTGTCACATTTTTGAAAATTCAAAAATGAGAACAACAGTTGGCTCTGACTGGGGAACTTCTTTTAATTGTTGGAATGATTGAAGGGAGTAGAATCCAGAACTCTAAGTGCCTTAGTATCCATTGGGTTACAGAGTCAAGCAGTAAAGACAGACGACAAGAAGGATGATATAAATGACACAAAAAAACTACTTAAAACAAGACGCTAACTTGTGCAACTGCACTTATTGAAAATGGAAACCTACCTATCATAAACTAGCCACAATGAAAATCTTTCAAATGAAACTATTCACTGGCTCAGCAAAATAGTTGCCTCTTTTTAACAACTTGGAGTACCTTGCATGATCAAGAGCAACCACAACCAATAGAAGCATGGACAAGTGTACCAGAACTTGATGCAACACTTCTTGGAAAAGTTGAACAAATTCACCTTCCTCTTGAAATGAATCATATGTACTGCTGCTCCAAAGTAGATTTTTGAAACCAGGCTGCTCTTGCTTAGCTGAAAACGTATGTTTGGCCTCTTTCTCAAGTGTATCTACAGGCTCCGGAACAAGTGGAACCTTTGGCTTTCCATTAGCCTCCAACCAAGCAAGATGTTTGATTGGACATCCTCTTGATGGGACAAAAACATAATTCTTCTTGCTAATTACACCTTTATCAGATGTTTCTTCAATTACAACCTCATGCTGAACGGAAAGATTTTCATGTGATTCAAATGAAAACATGACTGCATTGCATTCCTCAGTATGTTGTTCACAAACTTCTGATTGGAGAGAATCGTCAACAAGACTTGAACAAAACTCTTCTATAGTACTCATGAAATGATCTTCATCAAGTTTTGGGGTAGATCTCTTAACATATTCTATTTCAACCCTAGAAGAAATTTATTGAGAGCCTGAACAAATATTAAAACCTCCACCTTGGAAAATAGACTCTTGATTTTCATCTTTCTCAACAAAAGAGGGCAATTCATCAAACCAAACTACAGAAACCTCACTTTTATCTTCATAAACCATCTTTTCACATCCCATGACGTGATTGTCCTCCTTCATCAACACCTTGCAAAGGTGGCCTCCAACCTCTTGTTGTGTATTCCTCATGGTATCCGATATGGTCTTTTTTTTGTTCATCAGCTTTCTGGAACTGCATAAACTAGATTTGAGAGTCGCCAGCTATGTATGCTTCCTCCTCTTCTCGGAAGAGACCAACAAGATCACTTTGTTTAGATTCAAAATCCTCCACTGCTACAATCGTTGGTGGTGCCTCAAGAGAAAGCCCTTCTAGTGATAAAGGAAGCTTGTCTTGATTTTCAGCTACATAACGAGGGGCATTAATTGGATACAAACTCCTTGGAATGTCTTAATCATAAGGGGAAGAGAATACACCTTGAGCTATTTGCCTTTTGAGGGTAATCAACTCATTAGCCAACCTCTGCACCATGGCATTTTTTCTCTGCGTAGCCCATGATCCCAATGAAGAGACTTCTTTGGACCCATTTGGCTCTATCTTTATCTTACCCACAAGGATAAGATCATCTTCAATATCAACTGCTAAGGTTTGCGCTGCTGCAACGTCTCTTGGAACAACTCTTCTCAATAAGAAACTCACCTCAGGCACTTGAGCATTGATGAAGAAGCACTTCAAATTTGCAGCGGTAGGCTGAGCAACAACTGGAATTTTGTTACACAACTTATTGAATTTGGCCACAAAATCCCGCATGGGTTTATGTGACTTCTTTGTCATTTGAGTCAACTGAGCTAACAATGCATGCACGTCTTCTACAAACTTGAACCTCTCTTCAAACTTTGTTATGAGTGTAGCCCAATTTGTAATGGTTTGTGGTACGAGGTGGTAGAACCAATTTGCAGCAACACCTTGAAGTGTCTCAATGAAAAGTCTCACTAAAACATCTTCATGTTCTACTCCAAGAACACCACAAGCCATGCAAAAAGACTTGATATGTTCATCGGATTGCTGCTTGCCATCAACATAAAACTTGGGAATATTTTCGCGAGAACCTTGCGGTAGAGGATGGAGTGGTGGTGTTAAAGCCAATGCACCGAAGGCTGCCCCCCAAGGACCAGTAGCAGGAGGAGGAACATTACCAGCCATACTAGAAGTGAGGATATCAGTGGTTTGAAAAAGAAAGGAGAATTTTCACTTGGGACAGACTTTAATCTTTTGGATGGCGGATAACTTGTAGTTCGCGAAAGGGAGGACGTACTGGTGAGCAAATGAAGCCTAGCTCGTTCACCAGGAGATTTTTCTTGAGAACTTTCACCCTTCTGACGACGAATGTAGAAACGAATTCCTTCTAGCTTAGATAAATAAGAAAAACCCAAGCAAATTTAAAACAGCAAGACACTAGACTTCAAACAAAAGCGTGAAGCTATCGAATGCGTTTGTGTCCCCAGCAGAGTCGCTAAAAACTATTGGTTGAAAATTTTGTACACCTAGGGGATGTGCAAAATTTTGGTTTCAGCCACAGTATGTGAGTATGACACTCTCCTAATTTAGGGAAGGCTACCCCTATCTACAAACTAAACTAATCTAATATGGGCAAAACAACAGTCTTTCTTCTTCTTTCAAGAAAAACTATACTCTTTTCTCTTCAAAGAAAAGTAATAACAATTGGAAATAAATAACAACAAATATAGAAATGAGACTTTTTTGTAGGATTTGGAACATACACGGAAGCAAAGTTTCTATGAAAGCACAAAGACCTCTGTCACTTCTCCGGGACGGGAAAACAGAAAGAAAGCTCAAAGTCTTCAACTATGTATTCTCTTATCAAACTTTTTTAGATGATTTTCTGGTAAACAAGCACAATATGTAGCAGCTCAAAGTCTAACTACATGATACACCTCTTATGCACAAACTTAGAAAATAAAAGCAACACAAAGTGTACAAGTTACCCCCTTTGCTTGAGCTTTCTACACTAGTTCCAAACAAGATAAACAGCTCAAAGTCTGCAAGCCCAAATCTGAAAAACCAAACATATAACTCTAAATACAAGTAGCAAGTGAAAGTCTGCAACATTGAATTTAAATCCCTCTTGAACAATAAAACCAAATTCACAATCAACTCCAGAAAATGTCGTCACATAACAACTTGAATTGGCACAAAGTCTCAACACAACTTGCCTCTTTTATTGAAAGCAATTTGATTTAAATCTAAACTCAAAGAGTTGGAGCGCGCATACAAATTGGCAAAATTTTGTTGCATTCCCAAAAGATCCAAATTTACAATCGACCCCTCAAGTATTTATAGGAGAGGAACCTTGAGAAAAAGGTGGGAGGATCCCAACTAAATTGAGAAATTCTCTCAAACACCATGACTTATTCCAACTACAGTCCTAAGACTTATTCAAAATTACAAGTCCTATTCTAAATTGACTTGTAATCAGCTTACTTGTAATAATAAAACTGCAAGTGATAAACTTGCAATTACAAAATTGTTTTTTACAAGTAAACTTGTCAAAACAAAATTACAAATGCATAATTAATCTATGTCCAAAGACACGACTCCAACTGCATCATCCTTTGTTTGTGATGATCTTCATGCTGTTTCAGGATACTAGAACTTGAGGTATTCATGATTGGTGAAGACATCTCGAACTGGAACGGGAATTTGCATCTTCAATCTTATCTTCTTGCTTGGGGTAGTACTGGCTTTTCAGGAAGGAAGTTCCTTGCAAGGCTGAAGTAAGAAGCCTATCTCTGTCTTGAAAGAATTCTATGCTCTCAACCATTCATATCATTTATCCATCTCCTTGTGTGGCTTCGTCGTGTTGTTCTTTCTTTGTATCATCCTCCAATCTTGGAATCTGCTTGCTAAATAAGGCCCATGCCTTAATCCATTGATTTGGTAGGTCGTGTGTGCAAACAAAACTGACAAGGGAAGGGATAAATTGATGCAAAAATGGGCTCACAAGTGAATTTCGGGTTTTGGAAACTACATTACATATGTGGAAAGAAAAGAGCATTAACATGCAATTGTGGAGAACAAACATGCAACTTCATATGTGTAATGGGTAACTACAAGTTTGCACTTGTAATTGGACCTTTAAGACTCATTTTCAAGTGTTTTTGAGTGCATTTTGGACCAATTTCGGGTTCTGGAAGGTTGATTGCAAGTGAAGACACAACTGCAATCAAGTTTTAAAATTTTGACTGCAAGTAGACTTTAAATAGGAAAAAATGAATGAAAGTGAAATGAATGGATGAAATGGTGTTTTGACATGAGGGGAAAATGGAAAGAATAATTTTGACCGGTAATGGCAAACTTTATGCGACAAGGAAAGACACATTTTCAACTTGACAACTTTGAAAGAGGGAAAAAACTTCAATTTGCAATCAGATTTATAAAACCTGAAATCTTGCTTGGTCAAGACAAATGAGCTTGGGAGAAACCATAATGCTCTTATAAATAGGTGAAAAAGCCAACACGTTGGTATCCCATCCAACAAATAAATCGGTTTTGCATTTAACACATTCCACAAAAAACAGCTTGGAAGGAGAGTTACATTTGGTGCCAAACACTCTTCAATGAATGAAAGATGCAAAACTTGTTGCAAAAGTGGCGGAATATAGGCACCCAAAACGTGGAGCTTACACAACAAAAAATGGAGCCAAAAATCCCCATATTTAAGCAAAACGTGTTTGCCGAAACCGTTGAATCCCAAAAACGTGGCACCAACCATCGATCTCCAGCAACATAGCAAGAATGTGGGATGGATTCAAGGGAATAATGCCACAAAAATCAGATTTGTGAGAGCAAGAATGCAGATCGGGTTTGTCCTCTCCAACTACAGGCAAATGTGCCCTCCAAAGATGCAATCAGGTTTTTAAAACCCCTTTACAAGTTTTAAATTGCATTACTTTCATTACTTTTCCTTCACTTGAGCAATTTTGGTGTTTGAAAGGAAGAAGAGCAAAAAGAAAAAAGAAAACGACTTGTAATAGGGAAATAAAATCCCCATTACAAGTTTTAAAAACATAAAGGAACATAAAAACTTGTAATAGGTAAATAAAATCCCCAATACAACTAAAAGGAATAAAAACATAAAAACTTGTAACAGGGAAATAAAATTCCCATTACAAGTAAAACACAAGACATAAAAAGACTTTAAAAACTTTAAAAGACTTGTAATAGGGAAATAAAACCCCTATTACAATTTAAAGGCACAAAGTAGTAACTTTTATGAGAAGTTACAAGTTCTCATTAAACATATAATTTTAAATTCACTTGTAATTTGTTCAAAAAGTTCCTACAAACAACTTAAAAGACAAAAAAGGAAAAAGGAAAATAAAAAGCAAATTAGAAGTTACAAGTTTTAAGTAAAGTGCACTTGTAATTGCTTGAAAACACCCCGACAACACAAAAACGTAAAAGAAAACTCTGAACTTGCAAAAGAAGAAAAATTTCCCACTTGCAGTCAAGAGTAAAAAACCCAAATTTGAAGGAAAGACATAGCAAACGAACTCAGATCGCGATGAAATTTGAAACATGGATCAAGGATGAACCGAAGATCAGTCCAGTGTAACAAAAAGCAAAAATTTTGCCTTGAGAAGCATGCCTTGAGAGCAAAATCTGCACCCTGCAGTGACTGCTCTGAAACCCGAAATTGCACAAAAAGCTAGGAAAAGAAGACCAAAACTTGGACAATGATGGCAAAGACACCCCAAAATGATTTGACACTAACAGATGTCAGTTTTGTACCTCGTAAAACATGCCTTGGAGACAAAAACAACACATTTAAACCAAAATTTCCTAAGGGTTGTCACATTTTTGAAAATTAAAAAATGAGGACAACACATCAAAGCCTCAAAATGGTGAATGGTCTTAAAGTCAAGGATAGGCTTGAAGGCGCATCAAACTTCACTTCGTGGAAGTTTAGAGTGCTTATTGCACTTGAAGAAAATGATCTTCAGTTTGTGGAGGAAAAGGACTTAATTGAGCCAGAAGATCAAGAAGAAAAAACTTTAATTCAAGAAGAATGTCGTAAAAGCGAAAAAGATATTGATTGACTCCGTGAGAGATCATTTAGTACCTCTCATTTTCAAGATGACAACAGTGTAAGCACCATGCTGGTTCTAACTCCCCTGTAATACTATTGCTGTTGTGTTTTTTGATTTTCAAGGCTTTTGAACAATTTTAAAGCATAAAATAACACATGCCAGGTAAGAATTGCACATAAAACCAAATAGAAATAGAATTGAGAGCAACTGCAACTTTATTATGAATAAGATACCTGCTACAATAAATCCTATTGCTAATTGCATACTCGTGGGTCCTTAGCTTATTTTAAATGAAGAAATTTAGTGTTTGCCAGCCAAAACTGGGAAACTAACCAAAATGGCCGTACAATTCCAGAAAGTGGTTTCTCTGAGCCAAAAAGTGGATGGAAAAGCTTGAAAGGACTAGGCGTTGGAAAATGTGCATTCAAAATGCACTTTGGGTAGGCATTCTTGTCTCCTAGACAAAACGCCCCTTCTCTGGAGCCCACATGCCAAGCTGATTGGTACGACTAGCTAGAAATACAGGTACGGTTGTTTATTGAATTGATTTAGTGTTGCTAATGAGGTGTCTAACCTATATTGCCTCCTTCCTTATTCAAAATCTGCAAATAACTAACACAAATAACCTTTGATGAAGCACATGAAAACTTTTGTGTGAAGCCCTCTCAGTTTGCAATAATTCAGCTGATCTTTCACAGCCTTAGAATCACAGATCTATGAAGAATTAACATTCTTCAATAGAAAACCCTCTGAAACCCTTGTCTCAAACAATCCACAGAGAAAATATCAAGCAATGTCAAATAATCGATAATGAGTTTGAATAAATTCCCTTAAAACCCCCAAATGGCACGATTTTCCACAAGTACACCTAAATGCATTTAAATACATTTAAAATGTATTTAATTACTTTTGCATAGTTTCAATAGTCACTTGGGCACCATATTTAACTTACGTAATTTAATTAAAATCACTTTATAATATTAAGTGGCCTTTTAATATAATAAAGTCACTTTATGACTTTATAATAATCATGTAAGTTAATTAAATAACTCAACCATTAGAATATTCATATCTTCTTCATTATTCAATCTTTTGACATGTCGTCAGAAGCTGGAGCCAACGCTGAATAACCCCCATGCGTCCAGTGCCCTGACTAAACATAGCACAACTGCCAGATTAACTTACTAAAAATAGTAAGTCCCGCAACTAAGCCCACACACCAACTGCTAAGGCCCTGGAACCAAACCCAAGATTGAACTGAAGAAGTGGAACTACCACTGAGACTCTCTATCTAGAATGTTAGCCTACGAGAGTCCAAAAATAATAGGCTAACCCATCAGCCACAGAGACTGACTATGGTGGTGACATCACAGTTCGCCCTCCTTGAATTTGCTTGTCCTCAAGAAAACTCAATGCTGGATGCTGTAAAATACTCTCACTTTCCCCAAGTAGCATCCTCTATCGGTAGATCTCTCCACTTGACCAAAATTTCCTTGATGAACCGCCTCCGAAGGTGACGCTCTCTAGTCTCTATGACGGCCTCAGGTACTAAAATCAACTTCCCCTCATCATCCAAAGGTGGTAAGTCTGAAGAAGGAGCTATATGTTGTCCCAATGCCTTCTTGAGACGTGAAACATGGAACACATTATGGACCTTACTATCTGTCGGTAAATCCAACTCATAAGCCACATCGCCAACTCGCCTGATAATCCTGAATGGCCCTTAATAACATGGCTTGAGTTTCTCAGAGCCCTTCTTCCTAAGAGAGGACTGTCTATAGGGTTGAAGCATCGGATACACCATGTCCCCGATCTCAAAAGATCTCTCAACCCTCCTTTGATCAGCATATTGCTTCTGCTGATGTTGAGCCTTTTGAATGTTCTCACGAAGGGCTCTCATGATATCTTGGTTCTCCTACAATAGGTCCCCAGCACTCGGTACTTTGAAATCGCTCAAAAATAAATCCAGAAAACTAGGAGCATCATAGCCATACAAAGCTCTGAATGGTGTCATCTGGATAGTCATGTGGTGAGTGGAATTATAACAATACTCACAAAGGTGCAACCACTTCACCCAAGCCTTCTGCTGCCCAGAAATTTAGTTCCGTAGGTATCCCTCCACCCATTTGTTGACAATCTCTGTCTGCCTGTCAGTCTGGGGGTGGTAGCTAGTATTCGGAGAGAGCTTTGTTCCGCATAGTTTGAATAACTATTGCCAAAAGTTACCCATGAACCTATTGTCTCTATCACTGACAATACTCCGAGGTAACCCATACAATTTGAATACCTCACGAAAGAAAAGATTGGCCACCTATGCAGCTGAATAAGTAGTCGTGATCAGAAAGAAATGTGCATACTTAGTCAACCAATCAACTACCACATAAATGTTGTCTCTCCCTTGAGCTTTCGGCAAGCCCGTAATAAAGTCCATAGACACGCATTCCCACGTCCTCTTAGGAATAGGAAGTGGCTGAAGTAACCTAGCAAGGAAAGTATGCTAGGTTGACCAATGGAACAAACTGTGAGATTCTCCCTCCAAGATCTTCTCCTGCGCTAAAATCTTCCTTGATGTGTGTCTAATAACTTTCAAGACAGGAATGATAACATCCTTGGTATGGACGAATGCAGCTACTGTTATCATCAAATTGTGGATCATCTCAAGAACCTGGATAGCTTGATGAATAATCTTCATCATCCTTGTTACAAACTCTATAGCCACTGTATGAGATCTATCCATCCAATTACTTGTACGTTGGACCATGTTCCTGAATCTTTCTGCTTCATTGATTGATTGAAGTGGAAGTGCTTGCACTGGTGATCTAGCTGGATCCTGACGTCCCAAAGGTTCATTGATGTGACTAAAATATGTCCTCCATGCACCTCTCTCTCTCTCAAGCTTTCTATTCTTCTCCATTTCTTCTCTAAGCTTGTCCTTCAATGCCTCAAATGAGTCGGTAGCATCATCTAAAGTCTACTCTGCTGTGGATGGTCCTAACTCAAAAGTCTGTATATCATATTCTTCGGCTAGGATCTCACCTTCATATTTGTCTGCTGCCGGTGTAGCTATCTGTAATTTCCTGGATCCAGTCTCATCTCGAATCATCTTGGACATCTTGGTAGCCTTTCTCTTCTCTGTTACTTCGTGTGAACGTCCAACAAGACTCTCTAAATCAATTGCATTATCCTCGTCCTCTACTACGATCACCCTGGTTAATCTTTCCTTCAACCAATCTGGGATAATCGATCTTGTTTCTTGAACTTGAATTTCCTTATGCACTATTTCTTCTTGTCTGGGAGGAGATGTCATTTCATTGTCTTCTTTATCTTCATCTAAATCATAATCTTGGAGAGATCCATCTGGTGACCCATGCTGTGCCTGTCCTTCCTCCTGCCTGTCGTTCTGTACCATAGACTCCATGGATTCTTCTATTTGAACTGTTCTCTTCTCAGCTCTAGAAGAAGTACCGGATGATCGATCTCTGTTAGCCTCTTGTTTCTTCTTGGAAGATTCTCTCTTTCCAGGTCTCTCTTTCCTCTTCGAACCTCTTGAATGGAGATTGCCCTCACTGGCACATCGAAGGTTACCTTCTCCTGAATTTCTAGGATTGGGATTGCCTTCACTCACACTAGCTCCACCTTCGGCAGGTTTCTCTTCCAAAGTGAAAGTCATGGCTATGCCTTGTTCTCTCAATTTCTGATGTTGAATGTCAACCCATCTGCGAGTACAAGACAAGACCGGTGCCATCAAAGTATCTAAATCCACGACCTCGGGCTCATTCCAATCTAACCTTATTGTTTTGCTTTCTCGATCATAGGAAGACTGGATATGTCTGCCACTGTCCTGAGCTTGGTCGGCCACTCTGTATATCCTGCATTTCCTGATGAAATCCAAAGGCAATCTAGAGTGCATTTTTCGTTTCACTTCAAGATCATCTAAGAGATTCATCATAAAATCTTCAACCTGATACTCATGTCTAAACTTCCTGCCGACTGTCTCCTCTAAATGTCCATGTGGATCAAAGCTTTCTCTCAAAGCAAAAGATGAAAAAGAATACAAGGCTAACTCCTTCTCTGCGTCATCCATGGCTAAAGCATTAGGACATACCTCAACTGAATTACCCAAAATGATAGGTACTGGAACTCCATTCTGATGTCTGTGTCTGAATGCCTTCACATATGCTGCCAACTGTCTTGTTACTTCAAGTAACACAATTCTGTCTGTCGGATATCTCGGCAACATGTATGGTGGTAAAGGACATCCATGCACTCTAATATAAGTGAACTTGGGAAACTGAATGAACCAAGCACCGTACCTCTTTATGAATTCCTGGGCATCCTGAGATAACCTGTTGTGAATTCCACCTTGCAACGTCCTTGTGATGTTCATCGTGAAAGTATCATTAACTAACTTATAGTTACTCCCTGGCGGATGATGCAAGTAGGCATAGGAATCACAAGCTCTGACCTCGCCGGGTCCTCTTCCAATCACTCCTCTGTGAGGTAGTCCTGCGTATTCAACACTCCTGATCAAGGCATAGATGACATATGAACTCATGTGGAAGGACTTAGTAGCCTTGAGTCTCCTCAACTGTACGTCCAAGCAATGGCTAATCATCCTAGCCCAATGTATCATACCTTTCCCTTGAACAATCACCTGGATGAAGTAAAACATCCACTTCTCAAAATAGAAGGCATGAGGGGCTCCTGTAACTCGGTTGAGCATGGTAATTAAATCTCTGTACTCCTCCTGGAAATCAATCCTGTGCGGTGTGTTCGGGACCTTGCTCAGACGGGGACGGCTTTTGAGTAGCCAGTTCTTGTTGATAATGCTTAAACAAGCATCTGGATCATCTTCGTACATTGATCTGGCTCCTTCTATGCTCTTGTATATCATGTCCCTGTGCTTTGGAAGATGGAAAGCTTCACTTATAGCTTCCTCTGAAAGGTACGCCAAAGTGTTTCCCTCTTTGGACACGATCGTTCTGGACTGTGGATCATAGTGACGAGCACACTCGATCATCAACTCATGGCACTGAACAGTTGGAGGAAAGCCGGCCGCCTTAATGATGCCACTCTCGATTATTCTCCGGGCGACAGGTGATGGCTTGCCAATGTAAGGGACCTCTCGAAACTTCTTCGTGCTAAAGTTACCCAAGTTTGTATCTCCAATGTTGCTCCACTTTGACACGATCTTGGTCTCCACTTCTTCGGTCTTCTGATCTTCTTTCATGAGAGCTGAGCGACTGGTGGATGCTCCCGCCTTCGGGGTCGCCATACCTACACAACATTTCGTTATTAGTAATATGATTTAGCAATACATAACATAGATTAGAGAGATAAATTTTAAGAAACGTCATGATAAGTCTTTAGAGTTATCATTTCCTAAAAAATAACGATTGAGCTAGGAATTCAAAATTCAAAATTCAAAATTCAAAATATGACGATGAATAAATAAAACAATAAAATTGAATCGCCATACCTCAAGAGAGAGCTAACTCTAGAATGCAAAAAGGACAAAATCGCCTAGGCAAAAAGATCGAAAATAGCCTTCAATGTAATCGCCTTAGCAAAATAGCAATTCGCCACCTTTTGAGTTGCCTTTGACGTGATCTTCAAATTCCCCTTTAACGTGATCTTCAAGCCTTGGCAAATCCGCTCAATATAGATTCGCACCACCTTGGAAGTTACTAGCGCCACCTTGGATTGATAGTTCGCACCACCTTTGATTAATAAACTCCAAATCGCACTTTCAAACACAATTTCGCACCTTCTTCCTCAAAATCGCATGTAAGATAGGTAAAATGATGATATGAAAATGAAGATTTCACCTCTCCCTTTATAGCGCTCACCTCACCATTCACCCCCAAGGCCGACTTGGTAAAAAAAAGGCAATTTTAAACGATTTTTTAATAAAATAACAAGGCCGACCTTTAAAATACCAAGCGCTCCAATCGATTTTTTTATTAATTAATTAATTATTAAATGCCTTTTATTTTAATTAATAAATTTCGATTTTTTAACAAGGCAAAATAATTAATAAATGCCAAACGCAATATTTAAATGCTAATTAATTGAGTTTTTAACTTTATCGAACTTTAGCATTTAAAATGAATTCAAAGATGTTTATTTAGCGCCAAAAATTTTGAAAATGGTAGATACGTACCTCATCGCCCTGGTCCCTTGGAGAGGGACAGGAGCGATCCACTCTTTTGGTTATGATTCTTGCAATTTTTACATTCAACTTCTTCATTTCCACGTTCAAATCAACCATTTTCACTAGGTTCTTCAAACTAGATCGACTTGCTTGGGTAAACAAATACCTTTATATCCATTATCGCCCTGGTCCCTTGGAGAGGGACAGGAGCGATCTTCATGTTTTCACGTTGATCTTGCATCTTCGAACTCCAATTTTCATCATAAGGCAAATAATAACATCGCTTGTTCATTCCATGCTCGTCCCACTTGCTTTTCACAAGACATTTTGATGTTTAAAGGATCATCGCCCTTGTCCCTTGGAGAGGGACAGGAGCGATCCTTGTTTTTTCTCCATTTTAAGCTCAAATTGGTAATACTTAACGTCCATTTCCCTTTGCATCGCCTTCCAAATGATGTCTAAAACCATGTGCGACTTTATCTTAACGTGATCTTCAAAGGATATCATGTGTTTTGGCAAATATCGCCCTGGTCCCTTGGAGAGGGACAGGAGAGATCTCCATGTCCTGGCTCAAATTTGTAAACATTTGATCTTCGTTCTTCGTTCATTGTCTTCCAAAGGACGTCCTTAACTTCACCAATCCTTGCATTGTCTTGATTTTGAAGGAGCATGAGTGTTTTTAATGAAATCGCTTTGGTCCTTGTCCAAAGGACAGGAGCGATATAGGCTCTTTAGCTTGATTGATAACATTTGGACGTTCCAAACTTTGATATATCACTTTCAAAAGACGCCTTGAACCTTGTATGACCTTGTGAAGCCTTGTCTTAACGTGATTTTTGCATGAATCGGTCAATACCTTCAACATCGCTCTGGTCCCTTCCTGAGGGACAGGAGCGAAGTTCAACATTTTGAGCTTGTCTTTACCTTGTTCAACTTGCAATTGTCTTCATCGTGTAGAATGAAGTCTTTTCGATTCACTTGGATACTTGGGACGTGATCAACATTCAAATTTCATGCCCTTATACAAATTTCGCTCTGGTCCCTTCCTGAGGGACAGGAGCGAACTTGAGATTTGAGTGCAAATTCCTTCAACGTGACGACCTTTGTAACTTCGTGCTTGATTGAAATGCCTTGAAACACCCTTGCCACCTTGTTCCTCGTCTTGGAATGTCTTGAACTTGAATAAGAAGCAATATAACCATCATATCGCCCTGGTTCCTTGGAGAGGGACAGGAGCGATTCTAGCTCTGTAGGCCTTATTTCACTTCGTCATCTTCAAAATTTATATTCAATGGATTCGTCATGTTCCATTCCATTCATCTATGCCTTGAGGCCGGTTGCAATTTAGCAAGAAAATCATCTATAACAAAAATCACTCTGGTCCCTTCCTGAGGGACAGGAGCGAACTTAAGCATTTAGGGTCCTTGCTGACGTTTCAAAATCTTCAATTTGTCTTCAATAGTTTCATTTCACCTCCTTCCTTGCCATCAAACATAAACCTGACTTGATCTTTGTCTGAATTTTGCCCTATGAAAAATATCGCTCTGGTCCCTTGGAGAGGGACAGGAGCTACAATGTACTTCGCCCTGGTCCTTGACTGAGGGACAGGAGCGATTTTGGCATTCTGGGTCATTCTCCTTCATGTTTGCACTTCAAGTTATATTCATTTGATAAAACATATCTCCTTGGACCTCTTCAAATTGTCAAGTTGTTGGAAATCCTGCAAGGACAAAGCAAAATTTGATTTGTAGCTCCGGTCATTCACTGAGGGACAGGAGCGAACTTGACCCCTGGAGGCATTTCCGTGTTCATGAAAATCTTCAATTTATATTCAATGGAAAGATCTCGCCTTTCTTCATCAATTCCAACTCAAAATTCATCTTGACCCTACAGGAACAGTAAGATATTTGAAAACGAGCTCCGGTCCTTCACTGAGGGACAGGAGCGATTTTGCTCCTACAGGCCAAAATATCATGATTTTGCACATTTAATCAATTCACAAGACGAAAACAAATCGTTTCCAATGCCCAAGGTCAAAAATCAAAAAAGTCAAAATTTGGTCAAAATTGCTCAATTGGACAAAAATTCACATTTCATCTCCAACACTTAGACAAATTTAAGCTCTGCTTTCAACATTCAATTGAAAATTAGACCATTCTGGCGAATTTATTGCATTCAAAATTTGCATTCTTACAAAAGAAGCTCAAAAGCTCTCAAAACTGACTGGATTCTGGCTTGAAAAGACGTTAATTAAAACCCTAAGGCTTGACCCTAAATCCAGACAACTGACTGACTAACAAAATCCTAAAAGCGAAACGAAAAGCGAGCGAAAAACGAGCGAAAAGAGGGGGTCCCCATTTGCATGGGGCGATGTGTGAAATGGTCACAACAGACCCCTAAGCTTCCTACTCTTGAAAGCTATAGGATGACGATCCTACATAATCATAGCACCAATACCCTCTCCACATGCATCACAATGAAGCTCAAAAGGTTTGGTGAAATCTGGTAAAGCTAGAATTAGACATGTAGTCATCAAGTGCTTAAACTTCTCAAAACACCCTTGTGCTAGAGGTGTCCAAATAAATCCACCCTTCTTTGTCAAATCAGTAAGTGGTGCGGCATGCCATGAGAAACCACTAACAAACCGACGGTAGAAGGCACATAAACCAACAAATCCCCTAAGCTGAGTCAAGGTCTCAGGCGTAGGCCAATCAATAATGGCACAAACCTTATCAGGATCAATGCGAACTCCCTCTCTATGGATCTCCCTCTCTGCGGATTATGGGACCCAAATATAAAAGTTTTGCCATGCCCAATGCACACTTGGACTCCTTGGCATAAAAAGACTCCCTGTCAAGTATGCCCAAAATAGTATCCAAGTGAACTAGGTGCTCCTCCCAAGTTCTACTGTAGACCAAAATGTCGTCAAAGAATACCAGAACAAATCTCCTCAACTGAGACTGGAAGACCTTGTTCATAGTGGACTGGAAAGTGGTTGGTGTGTTGGTTAAACCAAAAGGCATAACCAAAAACTCAGAGTCCACAATGACATCTGAAAGCAATCTTCTCAATATCCTGCTCTCTTACACTGGTCTGATGATAACCTGTCCTCAAGTCAATCTTAGAGAAATAACAAGCTCCATGAAGCTCATCAATCAACTCATCGATGCGAGGGATGGGATACCTATTCTTTATCGTCCTTTTATTCAGCACCCGATAATCAATGCACATTCTAAGTGTGCCATCTTTATTCTTCACCAAAACTACTGATGAAGCAAAAGGAGACTTACTCGGCCTTATGTGTCCCATAGCTAGAAGTTCTTTGATAGTTTTCTCAATTTCATCTTTCAACCACTTGGGGTGTCGGTAAGGTGTAATCATGATGAGCTTGGTGCCCTCTTCAAGCTCAATGATGTGCTCTATGCCTCTATTAGGAGGTCTACCATGTGGTATGTCACTGAACACCTTAGCATGCTTAACTCTAAGCTCTTGAACATTTGAATGATAGGGTGTTTTATGCTGCTCCTCATAAGTAGGCATTAACTTACACTCTGCAGCCCACTCCACCATGTCATGTCTGATAAGTCTCTCCATTCTTTTGAGAGTGATTAATTTCAAGTTGTTGGCCTTGATAGCTTTAAGAACATGATTAGTCCCATCAACCTTGAATTTCATCTCCATATCTCTAAGGTTGAGTGTAAATTCACCTAGTGCATGAAGCCATGTCATGCAATAGTTAACCATGTTAACCACATAAAAATCAGCTTTGAATTCATAGTTATTGAGTTTCATGGGTAAGTCTGAAATCATTCTATCACAAGTCAGAACGTTACCATCAGCAACTTTCACCCTTATGCCTTCGAACTCTTGATTTTGAATCCCACGCTTCTCCACCTACCATGCATCTAGGAAATTATGAGTTGCACCTGTATCAAGTAGAGAAATGACTCTTTGACCAGCCAAGAGTCCACACAACCTAGAATAACCTTCTCCCTGCATGCTAGACATATGAGCTTCCTGTAGATCAAATTCCCCTTCATTTTCAACTCCTTTCTCTGAATTTTCAGTCTTAGAATCATCTTGATCAGCTTGCTGATCTGTGTTATCAGTCATGTTTTCTCCCTCATAAAACCACTCCATATGCCTATTTTGACCCTTAGGCTTGAGGGGACAATCATGGTTTTGATCATAAGGGCCCTTGCAATAAAAATAGAGTTTCCTTCTATGCAAGTCATTAAGTGTTTCCCTATCCAAAGGTGCTGCAAACTTCTTATTTTGGTCCACATTTTCTGATTTCTTTGGATCAGATTTGTTGTCATTAAATGATGAGGACGGTTTCGATTTGTTTGGAGTGAACATACTCAAGGAGTGGTAAATTCCATGTTATGTGCCTTCCTCATGGCTTCTTGCAAGGTAGGGGGATCAAAAGCCTTAATCCAACCCTTCATAGGCTCATAAAGACCTTCAACAAAAAGAATGACCAACGTTCTATCTGAGATATTAGTTACCATGACCGAAAGCTTCTGAAATTCACTTATATAAGATTCCAACCTGCCCATTTGTTTCAGCTGTGCTAAATCCCTGAAATACAACTCTGGATCTCTTTTATCAAAACGCTCAACCAATCTATCAGTGAATTCTTGGTATGTAGTAATAAGGTCGTGATGCAAGGTAACCATCCCATGGTGCCACCAATCATGGGCTACCCCATCCAAATGCAAAGCTGCAAACTTAATAGCATCTTCTTCTGACATAGGACGTAGGGTCAAGAAGGTATCCAACTTGCTAATCCAAGCTCTTGTTGTGACTCTACCACTGCCTTCAAAAGTAGAAAGTGTGAGCGTGTTGATTACATATTTGAGATCATTAGTTTTATTCCAAGGTTTCCTGTCATTCCAATTCCACTTCTTGTTGTGTTCCCTCTTTAGACTCATAAACCTGTCAAAGTTAAGATGTTCCTTAACTCTTGGTGGTAATGCATCCCATTCATCATGAAGTGTTGTCACATTAACTATAAAAGCCACTTCATCTTCCTCCTCAGCCACGTCCTCTTCTTCAAGTTCATTTCTTACAAAGGTTGGGCCTGTAGGCCTATCATAGGTGTGTGTGGGCGTCACTCTTGCCCTTAGGCGACCAACAACACTTCCATTTTCTTCGTGGTTATGCTTATACCCCCTTGGCACAGTGATCTGTTGTATGGTTGTAGTCAACTGTTGCAACACATTTGTCACCTGTCGCTGCCCTGTTACTAGACCCCTCATAATAATTTCAGCTTCTTGGTCCTCATTGTTAACAACCTCTCTGTGTGGCTCATCATCATTCGTGTGCCCCATAATTTCCAATTATATCTCTTCAATTTGATTCGGATCACCCTGTAAACCAGGTCTCCTGCATGTATAGTACCTGTGAGGCCTAGACTATTGTTGATGCATAAGAACTTCTAACCCTCCAAGAAGGCAGGATCAGAGCTCTGATACCACTGTAAGAACCTTGCTGGTTCTAACTCCCCTGTAATACTATTGCTGTTCTGTTTTTGGATTTTCAAGGTTTTTGAACAATTTTAAAGTATAAAATAACACGTGCCAGGCAAGAATTGCACATAAAACCAAATAGAAATAGAATTGAGAGCAACTACAACTATATTGTGAATAAGATACCTGCTACAACAAATCCTATTGCTAATTGCATACCCGTGGGTCCCTAGCTTATTTTAAATGAATAAATTTGGTGTTTGCCAGCCCAAACTGGGAAACTAACCAAAATGGCTGTACAATTCCAAAAAGTGGTTTCTTTGAGCCAGAAAGTGGATGGAAAAGCTTGAAAGGACTAGGCGTTGGGAAATGTGCATTCAAAATGCACTTTGGGTAGGCGTTCCAACCTCCCAAGCAAAATACCCCTTCTCTGGAACCCACGTGCCAAGCTAATTGGTACGGCTAGCTAGAAATACTGGTATGGCTGCTTATTGAAATGATTTAATGCTGCTAATGAGGCGTCTAACCTATATTGCCTCCTTCCTTATTAAAAATCTGCAAATAACTAACACAAATAACCTCTGATGAAGCACATGAAAACTTTTGTGTGAAGCCCTCTCAGTTTGCAATAATTCAGCTGATCTTTCACAGCCTCAGAATCACAGATCCATGAAGAATGAACATTCTTCAATAGCAAACCCTCTGAAACCCTTGTCTCAGACAATCCATAGAGGAAATATCAAGCAATGTCAAATAATCAATAATGAGTTTGAATTGCCTTCAATTCCCTCATAACCCCCAAATGGCACGATTTTCCACAAGTACGCCTAAATGCATTTAAATACATTTAAAATGTATTTAATTACTTTTGCATAGTTTCAATAGTCACTTGGGCGCTATATTTCACTTAAGTGATTTAATTAAAATCACTTTTTAATATTAAGTGACCTTTTAATATAATAAAGACACTTTATGACTTTATAATAATCATGTAAGTTAATTAAATAACTCAATCACTAGAATATTCATATCTTCTTCATTATGCAGTCTTTTGACGTGTCGTCAGAAGCTAAAATCAACGCTGAATAACCCCCATGTGTCCAAGTGCCCTGACTAAACATAGCACAATTGCTAGATTGACTTACTAAAAATACTAAGTCTCGCAACTAAGCCCACACACCAACTGCTAAGGCCCTGGAATTGAACCCAAGACTGAATTGAAGAAGTGGAATTGCCACTACGACTCTCTATCTAGAATGTTAGCCTACAAGAGTCCAAAAATAATAGGCTAACCCATCAGTCACAGAGACTGACTAGGGTGGGGACATCACAAACTGCGAGAGACATGTTCCAGACCTTGGAAGGACTATATGAGATTAACAACACAGTTAGGGCTCTTGCATTGAGGCAACAACTTCATCAAGTCAAGATGGCGAAAGGAGAACTTGTCATGTCATTCTTCATGAAGCTGTCAGAACTGAGGATCAACTAAGCACTATTGGAGATCTAGTGGTTGATAAAGACCTTGTCATGCTGGCATTGAATGGCCTTCTTCATTCTTGGGAGCCATTTATTCAAAGTATAAGTGGGAGATCCAAATTGCCTAAGTTTGATCATCTTCGTGTGGATTGTATCCAAGAAGAATCTAGATTGGCTGCCAGGGGAATTGTCAAAGGTTGTCAAAATGAAGAAACTCATGTTCTTGCCACCCAATCTACAAAGAAAGGAAGAAATTGGAAGAAGGGCAATTTCAAGAGGAATAGAGATCAAAGATCAAATTTTGAACCTGATTCAAAGAAGAAGAAAGATCTCTCTCACATTCAGTGCTTTAGATGTGACAAGTTTGGTCACTCTGCAAGAGATTGTTTGACAAGGCCTAAGCAACAAATGGCGAACATTAATGAAGTCTCAACTCAAAAGGAAGCAGAAGACAACTCTAATGGATTCCTCTTCATATTTGCCCTTTCAAGTAATGTTCCCACAGATAGTGACACTTGGCTAATCGACAGTGGAGCTTCTCGACACAACACGGCTATCAAGATCATCTTTCAGACTTGGTGGAAAGGGAGTCTAATCTCCAAGTAATCATTGGAGATGATGCATGCAATTCAGTAAAAGGATTTGGTGCTACATCACTCAACCTAGAATCTGTAATCTCTCTTCATCTAAGTGATGTTTTATTCGTGTCGGGAATCAAGAGAGATCTTGTGTCTATTTCAGCCTTGGAGGATAAGGGTTATCAAATAGCATTTTCAGAAGGTAGAGTTTTTGCATGGCCAAATAACTCCAGTATCAAGACTGCTCGTGTGATCGGGAATTGACATGAGAGTTTGTATAAGCTCTCCACTCATCCAGTTCAAGCTTTTATACATGATTCTTCCAATTCAAGTGAAATATGGCATAGAAGACTTGGGCATCTACATTTCAGGGCTCTTCCATCATTGGAGAAGATGGTTAAAGGTATTCCTAAACATGGTCATGTACATGATGGTACTTGTAAAGGTTGTGCTATGGGCAAAAATATTAAGAGTCCATTTCATAGTAGTGAAAGTAGGTCAAAAGAAATCTTATATCTTGTACATTCTGATTTATGTGGTCCAATGTCAATTGCATCCTTAAGTGGATTTTTGTATTATGTAGCTTTCATAGATGACTACTCTAGGAAGACTTGGATTTATTTCTTAAGGTCTAAAGAGTCTGATGAAGTCCCAGGTAGATTTAAAGAGTTTAAGGCTCAAGTAGAAAATTTATCTGGAAAGACAATTAAAGTTTTGAGGTCTGATAATGAAGGTGAGTACACCTCTGGTAGCTTTCGTGATTTCTATATTGAGGCAGAGATCAAGAGAGAGTTTTGTGTCCCTTACAACCCACAACAAAATGGGGTTGCGGAAAGAAAGAACAAATCCATTGTTGAAGCTGCAAAAGCCATGATCCATGATCAAGACCTTCAAACCTTTCTTTGGGCAAAAGCTTCTAGAACAACATTGTATGTTCAGAACAAATGTCCTCACCGGATATTGCAAAATATGACTCTAGAAGAAGCCTTTTCAAGGATTAAGCCTGATGTCAGTCACTTGAGGATCTTTGGTTGTCTAGTGTATGTTCATATACCCAAAGACAAAAGAACCAAGTTGGAACCTTCTGGCAAGAGAGGAACATTTGTGGGCTACAGTGAAACCTCTAAAGCCTATCATATTTACATTCCCGGTCAGAAGCAAATAGAGGTGAGAAGAGATGTTACATTTGAAGAAGATGTTGCATTCAAAAAATCTAAAGGTTCATGCATGGAGATAGTTGATGAAGATCATGAGACTCCTCAAGACATGGACCTTGATCATACTTCTGAGATTCAGAGGGAGTCCATTGAACCAGTAGCAGACGATGATCCAATTGAACAGTTAGATCCTACTAATGGGCCAAGAGATATTGTTGTGAATCAAAAAAGACCTCTTTGGGAAAGCAACACTATGCAGAAGGCAGAAAAGTTCGCGGCTCCTAGAGACACATTCAGAGAAAGTAAAAGACCACAGAGATTCTCTAGCTATGTTGCATTGATGTGTAATCTTATTGAGACTGAACCTTCCAGTGTTGAGGAAGCATCAAAACAACAAGTATGGAAAGATGCTATGGATGAAGAGTATCAATCCATAATTAATAATGACATTTGGGATATTGTTCCTAGACCTAAGGGGAAGTCAGTTGTATCTTCCAAGTGGCTGTACAAGATTAAGTATGCAACTGATGGAAGCGTTGAGAAATATAAGGCTAGATTTGTGACTCGTGGTTTCTCTCAGAAAGAAGAAATAGACTATGAAGAAACATTTGCTCTTGTTGCTTGGTATATTTCCATCAGGACCATCATTGCCGTTGCAGCAGCTAAAGGATGGAAGCTACATTAGATGGATGTGAAGACAACTTTTCTCAATGGTGTGATTGAGGAAGAGGTCTACATTGAGCAACCTGAGGGTTTCGTGATTCATGGAAAAGAGTCTCATGTATGGAAATTGAAGAAAGCATTATATGGTCTTAAGCAGGCTCCTCGTGCATGGAATGAAAGAATTGACAAATACTTGGTGAGCTTGGGTTTCTGCAAAATGATGCTAATCCGAATCTTTACTTCAAGGTATTCAATGGTGAAATGTTAATCTTGGTACTATATGTTGATGACCTATTTGTTATTGGGGAAGATCGTCTCATCCTTAGATACAAGAAGGAGTTGACTTCATAATTTGAGATGAAGGACCTAGGACTCATGCATTTCTTTCTAGGTTTGGAAGTATGGCAGAGGCCTAATGAGATTATCCTAAGTCAAGGAAAATACACCATTGACATCTTGAAGAGATTTGATATGTTAAAATGCAAGTCTATGTCCACACCAATGGAAACTAACTTGAAGAAATTGAGGGAATCTGCAGCTAGTTCAGATCTTGTGGATCCTTCTATGTATAGGCAGTTGATTGGATCCTTGATGTATCTAGTTAACACTAGACCGGATATTTGCTATGCAGTGAGTGCACTTAGTCAATTCATGTGTGAACCAAGGCAAATAGATCTAGTTGTAGCCAAGCATATCTTGAGATACTTGTGTGGCATAGTTGGATATGGCTTGAAATACTCTTCCAATGTGGACTTAAATCTGCATGGCTATTCTGATTCTGATTGGGCAAGGAGTGTTACTGATCGGAAGAGCACCTTTGGTTGTTTCGATTTGGGATCTGCTATGATCTTCTGATGTAGCAGGAAACAGTCTTCAGTGGCATTGAGCACTGCAAAGGCAGAATACATTGCAACATGTGTGGCAACTCGCGAAGTAGTGTGGCTTCGGAAGCTCCTTGCAGGATTGTTTGGACAATCATTGGAGCCTACAATTATTCATTGTGATAACCAAAGCTGTGTGAAGCTATCTGTCAATCCAGTATTTCATGACAGAACAAAACATGTTGAGATCCAGTACCACTACATCAGAGATATGGTACAGAGGAATGTTGTTCAGTTGAGATTCATTTTGTTGGTTGAAAATTTTGTACACTTGGGGAAATATACAAAATTGTGGTTTCAACCATAGCGTGTGAATAAAACTCTCCTAATTAAGGGAAGGCTCCCCCTATCTAACTACAACTTTGAAAATAAAATAGGACGGGACAACAATCTTTCTTCTTCTTTCAAGAAAGACAATATCCTTTTCTCTTCACAGAAAAGTGATAGCGATTTGATATAAAACAACAGTAACAACTTTCAAAATGAAATGAGAGAAAGTAAATGAAGTTTTTTGAAAGCTCAAAGACTTCCGTCACTTCCTTCGGGACAGGATAGCAATATCAAGCTCAAAGACTTGATTATATGAAGTCCTATCTACCCTTTTCTATACTAATTCTATCAAGAACAAATTATAACAACTCAAAGACTAGAATATCTTATTCTTTTCTACTTAAAACAATGGGAAGTAGTATAAGCTCAAAGACTTAGCTATTTCTCACAAAATTTGCTCCTAATTCTCTTAAGAACATGTGAAAGCACAAAGACTTACAACTTTTCTCAACAGAATATTTATTTTAATCTATATTAACCTCAAATACTTGCAGCACAAAGACTGCAAATCAAATGTGATTAAGCTCTTTAAAAAACATTTGCAAGAAAGATAATATAGAACACAAACTCAAGTATGTAGCACAAAGACTCAAAGCTTGAGCAATTTCCTTCTATTCCTTTCAATTCTTGAATTACACATGAAAGCTCAAAGACTTCTTTGCTGTAAATTTGGCAGAGTTTTTGCTTGCTTTCCAAAAGATAAAAATTACAATAGACCCCTCAAGTATTTATAGAAGAGGAGCCTTGAGAAAAAGGTGGGAGGATCTTAACTAACTTGAGAGATTCTCTCAACCACCAAGACTTATTCAATAACTAACTAAGACTTATTCCAACTACAGTCCTAATTGAACACAACTTGTAGTTGCCTGACATGTAATTACAAAAGTGCAAGTAATGAGTTAACTTGCATTTTACAAAAATACTTTTACATGTAACTTGTCGAAAGGAAAACTACAACTAAAGATTACAAAAGAGGGAAAATACAACTAGTGTTGAAAAACACTTAAGTTGTAGCACGTGAAGACACAAATCCTTTAATCTTCTAGATGATCATTTGTAGTTCCTCAAGGTCCGGTTCATGGGTGTTCTTGGCAACAGCCATGGTCTTCATGATAGTATCATGACACCGAAGGAGCGCATAGCTGTTTTTATCCAGGATGGACTGGATTTCATGCAAAAAGACTTGGTGTTTCATCAACATTTGAATTGAAGCGACCAAGAATTGTTCACTCCTCCATTCATTATGAATCCTCATCTGTAAATCAGCAAGAACTTCTTCTAGAATCAACTCTCCATCCTAACTTAATATGTTGGAATAGGCCCTTTCACAATTGGAGACAATATCTCGGAAAACTTCACCCCGAAATCTCTTTGCATCACCGATCTCCTCAATGAGGGATTTAAGAACAAGGGCCTTGTTTTCCAGAAGCTCTTCAAATTCCAAGTACATGACCCTGGAAGAGATGATAGCACGCTCCTGTAAAACACTCAACTGTTGTTGGGGCATGGTACACCAGATTGTCAAACTTTCTTCAACACATTCCAGATTCTTTTTGAAAGTATTAGAAGTCTGATCCAGTTTCTCCTCAATGGTTTCTAACTTAGACATCATATGAAAAAATATCTTTCATTACCTGTGCACATAGATCATGAAGCTGATCAACCCAGGAATCCAGTGCTTGTACCTTCTGAGCAGCCCTTTCCACTCCACGAATTGATTCTTGGGAACTAGAAGAGCCTAAGGAGTTACTCCCTTCAGCAGGAGGTTTTGTGATTTTATGAACGGCTGCCATAAGTTGTCGGTTTTTCTCTTCTAGCTTGTCTTTCTTTGCTAGAAGTTCATCACACCTTTGTACCAGCGAAGCTACAAAAAACTGAGCATCATGTTTAATGACCTCATGTGTTTGTTTGCCCAATTCTATCCTTGTAACCTTATAATCAACAACTGACATTTCTTCAAGTGGCTTATCTGCAATGGGTTCTACAATTTCAGCTACCTTCATCTTGTTGTCAACGGTTACTCTGGAGATAGTCTTGGCCTTCTTAGCAACCTTGGATTTGGACTGTTTTAGTTGCTGATAATCAAAGGCATCAGGTGAGATTTCTTGCTTCTTCCTTTTTAGAGTAAAAGAGCTAAGTCATGGGGGTAAAGTCATCAACTCCCCTTCAGTAGCAGCTGTAGGCAAAGGAGAAGCAGTTTCTGTTTGAATCACCGTGGTCATCCTAGGAGGAATATTTGTTCGGACAGAGACCACAGTTTGCTCAGTTACCAATGGGCATGTAGATTGCCTCATAAATTCTTCGAAATTAGAAATGGAAGTATCAATTTCTGACAATTGGATGCAAGTAGGAATATCCTCAAGAACTTCCAACACACTCTTTTGTTGATGATTAGGAGGTGGCTAGTATGCTGAAATGGGAATAGCATTCTGAGGAGATTCATCCACAAGCAAATCATTAGGAGAAAGAGGCGTCTCAATGGAAATTGGGGAATGATCTCATGAGGCGAGTCTGAAACTAGGGACTTAGGAGCATCATCAGATTGCTGCCCTTCTTCTGGATTATCTAGATCAACCACCTGAACATGAAATCGTGATTTTTCTTTCCCACGAACTGTCGTCTCCTCAGGAGGAAGCACTACAGCCCTACTAACTCGCAACTTGATCCTTGTGCCCGAAGATGATGCACCTTCCTTGTTGTCAACCTGAATCTCAGACTTATGTCCAAGAGGCCCTGTAGAATCATCTTCTTTTCCAACCTTGATTTTTATGAGTCTAACAGCATTACTTTTCAGCCATGTGTTGGTGTTAGTCAAGATAGGCTGAAATCTCTCAAGGATGGATACACACTCTTTGTATGACCATTGGATCAAAGGAAGTGGAGCTTCTTCAACCCTTCGTGAAATATATTCGGATCAAGTACGTGCCCATCATCAATCATTCCTTGTGGGATATCCACCAAGTTCAAATCAACAATTTGCTCAACAGTGAGCCTGCAGTAATCCATCTTTAGAACCTCGACCTTCGTGCGGAGATCTATCTAGATATCCTCAATGCGATGCACGTGTACAAAGGATTTTTTGATCTTCTCCTTCATACCCCTGTAATCAAAATCAACTCTAGGTTTAAACCTTTTGAGTTTAATTTCCTGCATTTCAGTCTCCATGGCCTTAGTTTTTACGAATGTGACAAGAGAATACAGGCCAAGTTTTAATGGGTTTGTTGTAGGGATCCCCATTCCAACCTTGTGTTTAGTAGACTAAAAAGTGTGGACAGCCATGATCTGTCTTCCCAACTCCATAAGAATGATCCTATCAGTTGGGTATCTAGGAAGCATATATGGTTGATCACTATAGCATCCAATTTTCATATAGGTAAAGGTGGTGAACTGTAGAAACAAGCATCCATACTCGCTCACCCTTTCCCATGCCTCATCTGATACCCTTTTGTTCCTCAGAGTTCTGTCAAACTGACACATGAAGTAACCGAAGACTGCATCTTGGACTCTTCTGAAATGCAATCTGCTAGGTCTCAAAGGCAACTGATCATAATATTCCCAAACTGGTATAAGTGAGCGATCACCCTTGGTAGAAAGACCTGGAAAGTGTCTAAGTGATGCTGCCAAGTATACCAAATATGAGTTCATGTAAAAAGTCATGGTGGAAGGGACTGCTGCAAGTTGTTCGGACAAGGCATCGTTGATGACTTCTCCCCATGATATATGATGTGATTGCCTTATGAACATGATGAACTGGTACATCCAGGGCTCAAAAACATTAGAATGTTCAAGGCCCATCATCCTGCTGAGAAGGGTTATGGTGTCCCCTATCTCCCATTTGAAATCACAGGGGTACAACTTAGCCCACCTTGAGAAGGAGGCTCATGGCTCTTGGATCCACCTATTGATATGCCGCTTACAATCTTTTTCTCTTTTCACGTAATACTCAGCTGCACTTTCTTTGGAGATTTCCATGTAAACAGGTGCAAGAGGTATTCTGAAGACCTTCTCGATTGTATCTACATCAAGACGAATTATTGCTTCACCATCATCATTTTTTATGACTCTTGTCTCTTTGTCAAAATGATGGGCGTAGGCGAGAACAAATTCAGGTTCTAGGGCAGCCACCGGGAAGGAAGATGCATGATGGATATGGTTGTCCAACAGCCGCTACATATTGTTATCTTGTGGATCTTCCACCCTCTTGACAAACTCTGACATATCCACGTGCCCTATTTTTGTGTCTCTGATACGATCCAAAGGGGAAGAAACTTGGGAAGGGTCAACCTCGTTCTGATACTTGTCATATTTGTATTTCATCTTTTTTGGAACTGGAAATGACGGCAAATCTAACATTGATTGGAAACCTAGAATACTGTGATGAAGACTTAAAAGTGTTAAGGCAACATCATAGTCAGCTGCAAATAACATTCTTCCTTCTTCAAATGGAAAAACTTCGATTCTTGAACCTCACGATTTTATGAGAGAAAGAGGGGAAATATATGGAAATGGGAAAATCTTGACTTTGACCAATTTCGGATCTTGGGGAAATTTTTGCAAGTATACAAGTTGGAAAGAACATACATGCAATCGGATTTTTAAAACCCGAATGCAAGTACACTTGTAAATTTGCAAATGGAGAAATGGATGGAAAATGAGAATTTGACTTGCGAAAAATGATGAAAATGGGAAGTACGGATATGGGAAACATGAATGAATAAAAAGGGGAAAATCCAGGAATGTCATTTTCATGAAAATGGGAAGAACTTTTCAACATGTAATCCGGTTTTTAAAACCCGAATTTGAAAGGGGGGGTATCTCCAATCTTTTCAACTTGGAATTTTAACAAAAAATGGTTAAATTCTTTAACCGTAAGGGAAGAAAAAAAATTTACAGCCAACTTGTAATCGGGATTTAAAATCCCGAATACAAGTGAAGAGGAAAAATGGGGAAGAACAATGCAATTCAAAAATTGCATATCAAGGGGAAAATCTCTCACAAAAACCGATTTTTTGGGGAAGAACAACATATTTACAAAATTACAACTAGAAAGGAAAACTAAGAAAACAAGAAAATAAGAAAAAGAAAGAAGGAAAGAAAAGAAAACATACCTTGAATAAAACTGAAAATGCTTCTCAAAAAATGCAATCAATCTTGGAATGAAGAAGAATAGCTCTTAAGTAAACACAAACCGCAATACCAAACCCTAGCCACGTTTTTGAAAAACGTCAAAAACTGAAAAACGTGGCAGCAAAGGCAAATAAAATGGCCCAAAGAAGGGTCGAATCTTCATCCACCTTCAACGCCTATGCAAGAGAGGCAAAAATGCCTTAGGAGTTTTCTGCTTTATGAAGAAAAAATCGCCTAAAACATGGATCCAAGGAACCACGTGTTTGCTGATTTAGACCAAAAAACAGTAAATGCAAACCCCAAATGGCGTGAAAAGTGTTTACAAATGCATGAGAATAGGATGAAATCCCAAATGCCTCTCCTTCCTAGAAAATCTCCACAAAATTTGCTTTGAAATGTTCAACAAAAATGTTTTTCTTGCAAATCGGGTTTTTTGGAACAAATAGCAAGTTCGAATTTGCATGAACTTGTGAAAATCGAGTTTTTGGAGACAAAAACAGGTTTAAAATTTTGCTTTTTCAACATGTTAGGCAAAATTGGGATTTTTTGACCAAATAGCAAGTTTAAAATGTCAAAAATGCACTTTATAAGCAAAATCGGGTTTTTGGAGACAAAATGCAAGTTTAAAATTGTCACTTTTTCATTTTGAAGGCAAAATCGGGATTTTTTGAGAGAGATGCAAGTTTAAAATCACTTGTAAAGGGGAAATAAAACCCCTACAACAAGTTATAATTTACTTGCACACATGTAATAACCATTAAAGTAGGGGTTTTTGGAAAGGATTACAAGTTTACTTGTAACTTAACCAAAAAATCCCTATTTTAACTTAAAAAAGCCAAACAACAACAAAACAATAAAGGGGAAATTTAAAACAAATTACAAGTTTTCATTTTGTAATAAAGTGCACATGTAATAAGCTAAAAATTTCCCTACAAAGACCAAAACAATGGAAATCATTAAAACTTGCAGTTCAAGGAAAATTCTCCACCTACAGTCAGGGATAAAAAACCCGAAATTGAAGGAAAGACATAGCAAACGAATCCAAAATACGACGAAATTCGAAACGTAGTTCGAGGATGGACTGAGGGTTAAGCCAATCCAAGGATTAGTCAAAATTCTGCCTCGGGAAGCGTGCCACAGTGTAATTTTTTCATTTTTTCTCAAAAGTTTTATGTAATGGTCCTTCATTTTTGGAAACAAAAATGAGGACAACACATTTGTACTGAAGAACAGACTGCTGACATTCTCACTATTTTCGAGACAAGCTTGGAGTTGTAGAGTATGTAGCACTTGCTAAGAGGGAGTCTCAGCATTGGTGATTTCTTGAG